>NC_051210.1:51526591-51720211 GCF_015220075.1 Falco rusticolus
GTTCACATAGGCCCACTTCCCAAGCTTGTTCAGGTCCCTTGAGATGACATCCTGTCCCTAGGCGTGTCAACCACAACACTCAGCTTGGTGTTGTCTGCAAACTTGCTGAGTCTGCACTCAATCCCACTGTCTATGTCATTGATGAAGATATTAAACAGTATTTGTCCCAGTACGGATCCCTGAGGGATGCCACTCATCACTAATCTCTGTCTGGACATTGACCCACTGACCACTACCCTCTGGTTATGACCATCCAATGCATCAACAGTCCATCCATTAAATACATATCTCTCCAATTTCGAGAGAAGGATGTTGTGGTGACACTGTCAGAGGACAAATGTAGTGGAAAGCAGCTTGGAAACTTCATCTCCCAGTCCCTCAAGACTGTGGGATGCTCTGCTTCAGGTCCCATGGACTTCTCTGTACTCAGACTCCTCAGGTTGTCTTGAACCTGATCTATGATGGGTATGAATTTATTCCTCCAGTCCCTGCTTTGAGATTCAGAGGCTTCACAGATGTGGGAAGGGCAACTGCCAGTGAAAATAAGGCAAAACATTGCTGAGTACATCAGTTTTCTCCACGTTGCTTGTCACCAGCACTTCCTTCTAATTTACAAGTGGGTGCCTTTTCTTTAATCTTCCTTATCTGGCCTACACACCATAACAGCTCTTATTATTCTTCACATCCCTCACTAAAATAATCTCCACTGTGCCTCAACTTTCCTAATCCCATCCCTACAAATCTGGACAGTGTTCCTACATTAGTCTCAGAACACACATAGCTGGTTCTGTTGCCTGTGCATCTCCTTCTTACACTTCCATTTGACCAGGAAGTCCTTCAGTGTATGTTGCTAAGGTTTGGAATTGTTATGAAAACAATGTTGATACCATACTGAGATTTTAGTTATGGGGGGGCGAGCAGCGTTTACACAGCATCAAGGCATTCTGTGTTTCCAGTTCTACCCTGACAGTGAGTGGGCTGGGATGCACCAGAAGTTGGGAGGAACCACAGCTGGGGCAGCTGACTTCAAGTGATGAAGGTAATATTTCATACCATATGTCATGCCCAGCAATAAAAGCTGGGTGAAGAAAAGGGAAGTGGGGAGTGCTTGGAGTTATGGCATTTCCCTTCTCTGTCCCAACTAGCCATTTTATGTTCTGAAGCCCTGTTTTCCTGGGTACAGCTAAACATCTGTGTGCTGATGGGAGTTAGTGAATGAATTCCTTTACTTTGTTTATGCATGCAGCTTTTTCTTTACTTATTAAACTGCCTTTACCACAACCAGTGAGTTTTCACACTTTTAACCTTTTGATTCTCTCCTCAATGCCACCATGGAGGATGGGCTGTGAGCCAGCAGCCATGTAGTGCTTAGCTGCCTACTGGGGTTAAACCATGACATGAGACTCTTGCCTTCCTTGACCAGTTTCTTATATGTGGGAATTGAGAGCTCTTGTGCTAATACTGTAAACAACTGAAAACACTCTCCTAACATTTGGTGTCCATTTCCTCTTGACAAGGCCCATATCCCTCATGACTCTGAATTCTACCAGGACTTACAACAGTCTTGACATTCCTAATTAGTTCTTCTGTGTTGGTGAGCAATAGGTCCCCTATGCTTCTCTTCTGGTTGATGCGTTTATCATCTGAATTAAGAGTTTATCCTTTACACTCTCCAACAGTCTCCTGGACCTCTTACAGCTTGTGATGCTGCTTTCCCATCATTGTTAGGGTGACAAAAGTTCCCCAGCAGGATCAGAGCCTGCAAGTGTGATGCTTGCTATAGATGAAATAAGAACACTTCATCAGCAGGCTCCACTTGGCTGGGCAGCCTGTAGTAAACACCTACCATGAGATTTCCTTTGTTGGCTTATCCCTTGATTTTTACTGGTAAATTCTCAAACTGTTCATTTGTTTTTTCAAAGTTTTTTGTCTGCACAGTAAATCAATTCTTTTTTTATAGATGGCAGTCTCCCTGCATCTCTTTCCTTGCTTGTCCCTTCTGAACAGTTTATAATCATCAATTGCAGAACTCCAGCTGTGCAGTACTAGTCTGAGGACCATTCCTAACACTGTTTCTGCAAAGGATCTCTCTGTTCTTACATTATGGTATGTAAAACTGATTTAAATCATTGTTTTTCTTCCAAAGCACAATTTTCATCTTATCTTGCACAGTGTGTGTGTGTGTGTAACCCTTAAAATCTTTTAAGGAAAGTTAAAAATCAAACCCAGAAAATCTCTCTCTTTGCCTTAGGGAAACTAAAAAGTGTAACAGGTTAAGGTACCAGGATCAAATTATGAGCTATTTTGCCAGGTTTAAGCTGTTGAGTTTACAGGTGCAGGGGGGAAGACAGCAAGTCACAGAAAGGGTCAGCTTTTCTTTATAAGACAGTGTAGTATCATAGAAAGAATCTTGATTTCCCTCTAGAAAAAGAATGCAATTTACTTTCTATAGATGAATAATTGTTTGTCAGTGTTCTGCACATTGAGCAGTAACAACTGCAACAAGTTTTCAAGGTCACTATAGTGTATATTCCATACAGACATTCTATTTTTTAATTCTTCTTTATAATTTTTAAGTCTCAAGAGTGAAAATATGTGAGACTAACAACTCTGCAGACAGCCAGATCAGTGAAGGAGGGGGAGGAGGTCCTCCAGGCACTGGAACAGAGATTCCCTTGCAGCCCATGATGAAGACCATGGTGTGGTAGGATGTCCCCCTGCAGCCCATGGAGGTCCACAGTGCAGCAGATCTCCACCTGCAGCCCATGGAGGACCCCACATTGGAGCAAGTGGATGTCTGAAGGAGGCAGTGACTCTGTGGAGAGCCCATGCTGGAGCAAGGTCCTGCCAGGACCTGTGGAGTCATGGAGAGAGAGGAGCCCACAGTGCAGCAGGTTGCTGTCAGGACTTGTGACCCCATAGGGAACTCACACTGGAGGAGTTTCTTCCTGAGGCACTGCACCCCATGGAAGGGACCACACTGGAGAAGTTCAAGAAGAACTGTGGCTCATGGGAAGGACGCATGTTGGAGAAATTCATGGAGAACTGTCTCCTATCTGAGGGACCCCACATGGGAGCAGCATTTCTTTACAATGCTGAAGTATGTTCAGCATTGGTTTGTTTGAAACAAAAATCAGAAGCAGCCATGTTCAGGAGTCAAATGCACAGAAATTCCAAAAGAAACTCATGGTTCCAACTCCATACACTAGAAATTAGCTTGGATTTCCATTTTACACATAGGGGAAAGAATTAGGAATTTTTTCTCTCTTCTTGGTAAAGAATTCACCTACAAGAATTTACCTGCATTTCAAAATTAGGACTACTTTTTTTATTTTTAGTTAAGCTAGTCTGAAATAGGCTGCCTATCTTTATATATATGATACCACACTTATTTTTGATTAATCTGAAAAGGTTTGGTCAATATTGAAGATCACTTTACCCTTAAAACTAAATACTCTAGTACTACCTCTCAAAACTGAAAATATTTGAATACTACGTATTTAAATACTACTATCTGAACAAAAAGGCTGAGATTTAACACAAATCAGTCAGTGTACCACAGTGAGTTCTTCCAAGTACTACCTAAATTTGAACAGTATGATGATTTTTAACAGCAGTGGTGTAACTTTATAGTTTATAACCTCATATCACTGTCATAAACTAGTATTTCTTAAGAAAGAAAAATAATACCCATTTGTAATTGTAAGAATTATGAATGTGAGATCATGTATGTAAATATTATTTTAACACAGTAATTAATTATAATAAGGGCAAGCAAAGAATGATCCTCAAATGAGGACCTAAATTTAGAGTTTAATTGAGTACTGTTCACAAAAAAAAAAAAGTGTTTCAGGTCAGAAGGAAGACACATTATTGTCTGCAAGGAGTCCAACAAGGAAAAGTAAGTACAGGGAAGCACACACTCTTCTGGTTCATCTTTGTCTATAGCAAGAGACAGTTTTATTTTATTTGTAGAATTAATTTTCTGTATGACATTGTTGTAGACACATTATGCATTCCATTTTGTGTGCAATTCCATTTTTATTCTATTTTATCATTACAATAGTCATTATAGTGAGCAGAATTATGTTAAATATTCCACCTGTACTCTGCTTCCTGTAGTCCAGAAGTCACTGTGAGTTCAGTTAACCTGTGACTGCTACCACATGTCTCAGAACTGGGGATGCAAAGGTGATGAATAGGCAACAGCCATGGAATAAAAGTGTGCAACCAAAACTCCCTACTGACTCACAAAAGAGTTACAAAAATGTTTGTCTGAGGCACATTTGGAATCAATGCCCAATTGGGCTTCATTACTGCTGTGAATCTACAGACTACTGTACATATATGGGTGTATTTTCCTTTATTTTGCTGGGATTTTCACTTGCAAAGCTTAGGTGTTTTTTAAGCAGAGCACTCGACAACTAACAGGGTAAATGAAAAATGTGATTTTTTTTTTCCTTTCACAAAATCCTAACATTTTTTTATATTTATATATATACATTCCTGTGGGAAGGAGAAAAAGGAAAATGTACCGTGTTCTAGGGTATAAGTGTACAAAAAAAGAAATGGGAAAGCTTTTGAAGGAAGAGGGATAATCTTACAATAAATTTTATTTCTCTTCATTTGGTCAGGGGAGAAAAGGGAGAATCATCAAGCCTCTGAAAAGTGGGACCTAAGGATCTTCCTGACTCTATGTTTGACAAGAGGTTCTGTATTTCCACAGAGCCTTGCTTCTATGCTCACTCCTACCCCTTCCCTCTCACACAGTCTAATATACTGTGTTAGAGCGAAGCCTCCAAGGCACTGATAGTGCATAGATAACTACATTGTTATCTGTGATCTTACAGAAACAGAGAACTAATGATAGTTATCGTTTTTATTATATTATCCTATATTTTGCCTTGTTTCTGGTGGATATTGACATGTCTCCTCATCTCCTTAAGCTAAAACTTTTAAAGAAAAGCTCTGTTCCAGCTTCTATTCCCCAGGCAAAATTTTCTGAGTGAATTCTTTTCCTAGCAGAAAGTATCTTCATGCATTCACTTTGTTTCATTTTTTTTTAACACTTGCAGTTTGCATTATAACTGGATGTTGCATTATTGGCTTCTGTTTTTTTAAGACAAAACATAGCAGCCTGCTGGATAAACTTACTGACCTCCTGATCTTGTGATTCTTTCTTTACTTCACCTGTCAACGGGGGGGTAACATTTAAAGATGGAACTCAGTTTTCCCAAATCATGTTATGCTTCCTGAGTCTAATTTGCAAATACAGAATTAAATGGAGATGCATGAGAGTGGGCTGGAGTGATTTTTTTCATGCTCTCAGGTCTGATGCTCTGGCAAAAGAAAGGGGCAGGGGAGCACAAATCATGATAGTTCAGCTGAGCGCGATGCAGGCAAGCAGTAACAATGAAAGCAGCCTTTAGCCATCTCGCACTGATACTCCAAATAGGAGTTTTTCCAGACAAAATTAAAAATTATTGGAGGGACTAGGTGAGGAAAGTGAAAGGTACAAAATAACCAAGAAAAAGGAGAAAGGTATTATAAAAGCACAGGTTACATTTTAGACCTACTGTGTCATCAGCATACATCTGTGCCATTCCATCTGACCTGAGATCTGTTAAAAGGCAGAGAGATATTGGTAGCTTAAATTAAAGTGTAAAAGTTTCATGGTAACTGCTGATCTCCTTACATCATCATTTTAAATGGTTTAAATGATATACAGAACAGAAAAAGAGAAAAAAAAAAATAGAACTGAACTGCAAAACTGGGTCCTTATCATCAATTTGTTTTTTTCCTCTGACTAGTTACTAGTAAATCTTGTTATATCTCCTGTTTCATAAATGATTCCTTATCTCTTCTGTGTTAAGGCATGTAACCCTAGCAGGATAGTTTCCAATAGCCTCTGACACATTTTCACTTCCATTTATTAGGGATAAATGTTCCACCATGCACACCACTGAAAATTAATTTAATCTATAATGCTCCTAGGCTCACTATCTGATAATGTAAATACTCCTATTGTAAGTTTTGATCCAGCTGACTTTTAGTTTAAGCAGTAGCATGAGCTGATTGTGGGAGAGCAGTTACACATTTATACATATATGTATAATTCGGATTATTTTGAGCATTTAAGAAAGCTTACAAATGGACCAGAAGACAGAAGATTTATCTTTATTTCTTCTGTAATTAATATTTGGCTAGACTTGGTTAGGGCTTAGACAGAAAATATTGGACGTTTTTAAAGTCAAATTAAAAGGGAAGGAGTGAAGTTTCAGAGTTCCACCAACACTGAGAAAGGGTTGTGTTGTTGGAGGTTATAGCTCCATCACCCACACCCCAGTTAACCCGTCAATAACACTGCTGTAATTAGATAGAAAAGGGAGTTGAGAAAAAAAAGTATACATACATATATTCGTATACATGTAAATATATATATATATATATATGTTTTTAAACCTTATTGTGTAAGGTTTCAGTCATCTGAAACTAAGCCTGTCTCTAGTAATGACCTGTCAGGACACAGCAAGGGCCCCTGAGAGCACAGGCTGGCAGGTCTGCAAAGTTCAGGAATGGGATGGTACTGGAGCCCCAGGGCCAGTCACACAAATGCCCATTTGCTGACATACAGCTGTACAACAACCGAATGAAGCTGCACATAAATAATAATACCAGTGCAGCTGTCTTTAAAGTATGTGTAAGAGAACAAAAAAGCACAGCTAGGTACACTGGCCCCTGGCCCCACTGCTTCAGAATAGGATATAAAGAACTGATAAATGTGCTGTCCTTGTGTTGTGTATAGTTGTACTGTCCTGTTGTGCACATAAATAATGTCTCGTTTATTACTGTGGTTGTTATTTAGTCCTCAGTCTGCACTGGAAATAATTGTAAACCATTAATTTTCTAAAAGAAAAGTTATTTTGTTTCTACTTCCATAATTCTCCCCAGTTCCCAGATATTGACTAGGTTTAAAATAACAGGACTGGAATCAATGGACAGCGAAGACCACTTTTTGCATGCTGTCAGACATATAGGAATAGATACAGTTTACTAAGGAACACTGATAATCAGTCCCAATGGTAGTGTCCAAGCTATCATCAGCCTAGTATAAATATTAAACAGTGGTACTAGCTATGGTGTGATAAATTCCAAATCCACTTGTCACAGAAGAGAACTTCCAATAGAAACTAGGGTCTTCCTCTGTAGTGTGTTTGAGCTGCTGTTTTGTAAATCAGGTTCACATGAGTACCTGGCAGCAGGAATAAAAAACAACTGGAGTTACAGAATAGCAGCCTTTAGTCACAGGTTTGGATAAGCAGTACTTGCACATAGCTCCCTCACCTTTTTCCATTGTCTCAAAACAATATATGTTTGACTGCCGGTAGTACCTAAGTAAAACTCAAGAGGAAGATAAGGAGAAAAATACATCAAAGACCAAGACAAAACAATAGTGAGTTCTCAGAAAGAATATACCATTTTCTCCCAAAACAGTTCTCTCTGTACGTTTTCTTAGTGAAGGTGAAAGTGGTAAGGAATTGACTGCTACACTGACTTCTCACCTCTTCTGCCTATTAATGTCAGATACTGTATCAGAATTTTTGGGACATTACAGCAAAAACTGAGATGAATGCATATTTGAGAGATGGCAGAAAGGAGGCATTCTTGTACATTCACCATATAATCTGAGAGTCCTTTCTTGCTTACTGCTTGAATTTTGAACACTACTGTCCAGTCAAGAGCTTCCTAGGCTAAACCCCTTGTATTATACTACACTTAAATAATTAACTTACTTCCACTTATTAACAGGAATGTATCAAGTTTCAGCCAAATTTCATAAATGTGCTTTGATGCTTAAGCATCATAGGGTGTATTCTAATTTCTAACTCTTTTGCTATAACATAGATATCGAAAAGTCTCCCCTGGAACTACATAGGAAACTGAGAGCCTCTAGGTGATGAAACGGTGGTTCATATCCCTAAGCACAACTCAGGAACCTACTGAAGTAAATTCTGGCAGTAAAGGTTTTTATTCTTATTCTTATTCACAGCTAACTGCAATGTTTAGAAAATTGGAGTAATTTGCAGCTGACAGTTAATAATTAACACTTAAAATTATGTGAAATATCTGAGGCACAGAAAGGAAAGTTGCCAGCTGCATTTGTATTCCTTAAGGGTGGAAATTAAATGCTATTATCTTGTGTACAGTAGTGGTGCAGTGAGCTGCTATTACGACTCCCATATGAGCCACAGCAACATTCCCAGCCTTGGGCCAGGGTCTCAGCAGATATCTGGTTGGCTCATGGATGCCAGTAGGTATCAATTATGCTTGATTCCTGCAAGCATACTTTTTATGTTTCTAAAAATGTTTGATAACTGCATAAGAATACCCAGTTATATTTAGCCTGCATACAGTGTAGTATAAGCTGCTATTCCAGGCAACATAACCTACAGGTACAAGGTACAAGTCATTCTTGGCATTAGCTTGTGGGAGAGCAGGTAGGTTGAGAGATGGCTAAATCTCACAAAGAAGGAATAGAAGGATAGGCTGGGGACTCTGACACTATAACAAAATTAGATTTATAGCAGTAAGCATTAGGGAAAAAAAGTCAAGCTGTTCATTGGCACAGAGAAGAATTTATATCTGTGGATTGGTAGACAAAAATCTTGGAATTTTAAAAACCAAAGAAGCAGAGAAAAACCACAAAACACAACAAAACTTGGGACAGCTGAGATCCCCAGGCAAAACTAAAGTTGAGTTTGGCTAATGGACAGCCCATGGACACCAGTTGGGATCTGAGGCAATAAGGCCAGAGGAGTGCTGGGGACCTGCACTCATACAGGTGTTGCTGGGGCAAGGACTGACAGCCCCGAGCTGAGCTGAAACAGGGGTCCTGGGCCCATGGACAGAGGTGCCAGAGGCCCCACATGAATCTGTTCAGGGTTAATAAGGTCTTTTAATGAACTCAGGGCCTAGAGAGATAAAGTCTGAAGGAG
Organism: Falco rusticolus; assembly: GCF_015220075.1. NCBI lineage: Eukaryota > Metazoa > Chordata > Aves > Falconiformes > Falconidae > Falco > Falco rusticolus. Next base: position 51,535,588 of record NC_051210.1, read on the forward strand.
CTTAGGCTGGTTCATGTTGGAGAAGACGGCTTCTGGGAGACTTTGTAGGTGTCTACAACTACCTAGCTGGAGAACCCAGAGAAGATGGAGCCAGGCTCCAATTTGAGCTGCACAGTGATAAGACAAAAGGCAATGGGCAGGCATCTGATCCTGAGAAATTTCAACAAGATGCAAGGAAAGCACTTTTACCATGAGGGTAATCAAATACAGGAACTAGGACCCAGAGAGACTGTGAGACCTCCATCACTGGAGGTATTCAACGCTCAAAGGCACAAGGCCTAGAGCAATTTTATCCAATTAGAAGTGCTTTGAACAAGCACTTGGATTGGTTGGATCAGGTGGTCTCTGGAGGTCTTTTCCAATCTGTTACTCTGTGAATCCATGGTTAGAAGCAGCATTATCTTCCTATGGGAGCATGGCAAAAGAAAAAAGCATTTTGAGCAATTTCATGGCTCCAGAATACAGTGACCCTGCAGCTATGCACTGAATACAGATTTTTTACTTTAAGAGAGATGCACAGATACCTTTTCATACAGACAAACTTTGTAAGGTAAGTTGGATTCATGGACTGTTCAGCCTGAGGGTACAGTATTTGTATTTTTAAAGGAGGCAATCACTCTAGAACAAAATTGACCTGTTTGTAAAAACATGAATGAAAACAAATGTCACATCTGTAAAATTCAGATAAATTAGTCATCACCAATCCAATTTATTTCTCGAAGAACTTTATAATTTTAAACTCTCATGTCAAACCACTGCATTTTACTTATTGCAAATGATTCTGAGACAGCAGTTCCAGAAGCTGGCATTACATGGATGACAGCTTTACTAGGAACTGAATTAGCCTGCTTTAGCATTTCCATTAGGTGGCATTTAGAAGAGTGCAGAATCTTTTGAGTCGGCGTAAGTCATGGAGTTCTACAGTCTGTTAATTCTGTCACTTATATCCAAATTTCTTCAAATTTTGTAGCTTTCTTTTAAGCAGTTTTAATTGCTGTCTGTTTCAGGTGTACTCCCTGTGCACTTTAAAATGAGATGATTTGTGTGTGGCTAATCTGCATGGAAACCTGACCTTGAGTCTAAGCATCAGCTAGCTCTGCCCTTAAAAGTGTTAAGAGCTAGCCATGGCTCTGACTTGGATCAGGGGGCAAGGACTGTCCTCAACAGTATCAAGAAAGTTACACTATGAAATAAGTCAGATATTTTAATAGCTTTTGATATACTTCCAATACCGAATGACCATTGCTAAACATTTTCCTTTCTATTAAAAGGGGAGAAAAATGCATCATTTTGTTTGTGCCTTGAATGTTTCTCTTTGTACTGTTCATTGTATGTGCTCATCTTTTTATAGGCTTGCTCATTTGGTTCAGGCATTTCACAGCTTACTGTGATTTCTCTGACTTGTTTCATTTTTCTATTTCTCTGACCTGTTCTGCTATATAAGTAATACCAATCTTTTCAGTCTTTTTTTCTATTTTTTTTATGCTGATCTTCTGTATGGCAATTGGTGTCCTGCTTCTAAAACTATAAACCATAGCATCTCCCTTACCATCTTCAAGCTCCCCATCAAATGACACCTCCCATCTGTTCTTCCATAACTGAAGGAGATGCAAAGATTTTAATTGTACAAAATTCCTCAAAATCATTAGTATGTGCCCTTGAGGATGTATGTTATCCTAATCATTTTTCGCTTCTCTGAATTCACTTGTCAGTTATCTCCCTTTTAAAAGTGTTTTTTTGTAAAATTTAGATTATACTATCTTTGTAAGAGAATTATTTCTAATGAGTCTATTTCTGAAGAAATATACTTATTTTTTTAATTGTGACTCATTTTGCCATTATTAATGATAGCAGTAATTTTAGTGTGTTTAACAATAAAAGAGAAAAATTTATTTATAACATATATGCATCACAGTGGAGACAGATGGGGAAACTTAGACACTTATTTTGTGCTTCCTTATGCAGTGCAGTTAGTTTGCATGTAAAGATGTTATTGAAACATAATCTTTTTGTTATGGACACTTCCTGACAATTCTGACATCTGCACAGCTGGATATCTGACAAACAGGAGGTTTTAGAAAAATATCAAGGCATTGCAATGTGTTTGATTGATAATTTGTTTCAGATGAATGGAAAATGAAGTAGCTCTGCGTTCAAAAGAGGAGGGAGGCAATATTGTAGTTGTCTGTGATTTGTTCCTGGCAAGGAAAATGGCACAAGGTACAGCTAGAATAAGATGTCTTAGCAAAATAGATTTTACTCGGAGAGGTAATACCATTGAAACCAGTGCATTTCCTCTTGAGGAGTATTCCAGAATCTAACTGAAGATCAAAGCCAATAAATATGGTTTCTGTGATTCAGTCTGGTTGACTTATAGTAGAGAATGAAAGAGATAATGGCAAGGCTGTTGTCCTGAATAAACACAGGGGCAAATTTTCAGCTCTTCTTTCCTTGCAATGCATACATGACTTTGCTGATTACACCACGGACAAATAACCTTCCACTAAGCTTTATTTTTTTTAGCTCATTGTGATGCTGGTTAACTTTTAGAGAGAAATTTAATTCTGTAAATGTTTTTTCCATTCACAGGGACATTAAACAAAGTAAATCTGTCATTCATACAAAATAGCTACAATCTACTGTATAAAATTTGCACAGCACTGCTGGCTACACTGTCTTCCAACTATCTGACAAATTCATTACAGTTGTAAATTAGCATATAGGAAGTTTCAGCTACTGCATCTGTTTAAAAGGGTATCCCAAATAATTTAAAGTATGATCCAGTTTCAGGGTTCATTGGCACATACATTTGCTCATGAGGGCTAACGTTGCTTTCAGTGAACTCAGGAGAAACACCCCATGATTTTTACAGGAGTGAGATCTGGTTCATTGCTTTTCAATGCTTGTATCTCTGCCACAGGAAGAATAATTTTCTAAAGGCATATGATCTCTGTGAGAGATTGAAAAACAGTTTCAGTCAAAGTACAAACTGGAAGAGATAGAAACTATTGAAAGATATTTCAGTTTCCTTAAATTTCAGTACAAAATAAAGCTGCATCTGCAACCAGTCTTCTCAGAGACAGCAAATTGTTCATTACCTTGTCAAATGTTAATATTATACAGCATCCTTGTACTGCTTCTTTTAAAGAAAATTGTCATGGTGACACTTTTGAACTAAGCTTTGGATGTAGTTCTTTGTACTGTAGAGAAGCTTCTTTTTTTCTCTTTCTCCTTTCTTTTTGTAGTGGTTGAAAGCAAACAGTAATACAAGGTGAAAATACAGACTCAACACAATTCTTAAAACTTTTTGGTTTATACATGAACTAAAAATGTTTTCTTATAGTTGTTTTTACACCCCAAGCTAAAAACCAAACACTGGCTTGATATCTAACTAGTGGAAGTTATAGTAGCTCTTCAAAGTTACGGTGGTCCTTCATGTTAAACCTTTAAAATGATTACATGCATTTTCATTTTCAACAGTAGCTATACATCATTGTTTGTTTTCTTATAATATGAATAAGCTTGATCATTGTTCCACACAAAGTACAAAAATAATGAAATGGTGTATCACTTCTTGAAAAATTTCCATTCTAAAGATGTCTTTCCAGTACCTGATCCTTTGAAATGGTCCATAACAATGCTAGAGTATTAGCTTGATTGTGTGAAGTACTGTCATCAAAGAAGCTTGATAATATGGCAGCATTCAACACTCCATAAAAACATCTTATTAAGTATAGGTTATTATACAGTGGACCCATGAGATTATGTTGAATAGAAGACATACTTTCTGTCCTTTGTTCTAATACTCTTAAAAGGTAAGACAGGCTTTAAAAAAGCCAGTAAAAGTTATTAATATAATTTCAGTTTAATCCAACATGAAATCCAAATTTAAGGTCATAAATACCCCTCTAAGTAAGATGAGTAGAGAAGAAGGATAATTTAATTAATTTTGAGTACAAAGAGGATGTAGAACTGTTTTCCTTACTCAGATATGTATTTAGACACACTGCCATTATTAATCTGCAAACATTAGTCAATAAATACAATTAAACACAGTGTACTGCAAATATCTCTAGTAATTACTGTATTTCACAGACATACTCATATTCCAAGGAAATATAAATGTGCCTTTGGTATTTTAAGGAATTTCCGTGCCAAAGATATAGGTACACAGACCTTTTGTGTGCTAGTTATTGCTTCAGGGAAAACATATTCTAATTTTTGCAGAAAAAAAATTATTATTTGTTGATGAAATAGTAACAACAATTATTTGTAAAGAAGTATACTGTGGTTGCCCTGTAATTTGGCTTACAGATTCCTTGGGACATGTGCTGGCCCTTTGCCTTCTGTTCTATCTTGTCCTTTTTGCACAACAGCTACAATAGTAAGTCTTAAACATCTGAGTTCAGGGTAGTACAGTGCAGTGCAGTGCAATATAGGAAGTAATATGTGTCATGAAACTAATGTCTTTCTGTCCCAGTCGGATATGTGCATGTCTCCCCCAGCTTCAAAAACCGTGGCTTTCAAAGGTTCACACAGGACTACTACAAAGACTGTCAAAGATGAGCATCAAAGCAGGGAAAGCAGACACCAGCCTTTACCACTGCTGGGGAATGGAATATGAAACAGCTGCTTGAGTTAATTTTTTTTTCCCCCATTAAAAAATGTCATCAGAGTCCTCACAGAGGCTGAAACCTGAGCCTGAATGGGCTTGCGTCCACAGGAAGTGTGCAAAACATGTAGCAGCTGTAGTGATTCAAGGCTGGTGTAGCAGTTCAAGCCACAGAATTCAAGGATTTCCTGGTCTTTCAGAACAGCTAAAAGGGTTGATGGAGATGTGAAGTATACAATGTGTGTGGAAAATAATGTTAGGTATAAAAAAATTACCATGATTTCTTTGAAGATAAATATAATGAAAGAACAGCAGTGCACAATGTTGGAATTCCTGGACTATAATTGGGTAATAAGGCACAGCAGCTATGAATGGCATAGGCTGTTATCTGTGTTTATTTAATGCTGTACAAAAACGGATACAGGAAAGGAGCTGATGTTTTTCTGATCATAACTCACTTTGCTGCACTACTGATCTTGTTGATCTCTGTTGTTTTGTTTCTTTACCAAATGGGATCTGATATTCCAAAGCTCTTGTAGTCACACAGTTTGTTTTCCTGACCCTCTGCAGAGCTTGCATGAACCAGAGAAAATGACTCTGTCCAACCATTTTAAGTGTCTGTATAAATCCATAAGCTAGCTAGAAAATTTACTCTGAAGGTCTACATATCCCTCAATGATCCAATATACTAAAAAGAACCATGGCAAATCAGAAATCACCATCAAATAATTCTCCCTTTGCAGCAATCCTCCTTCCAGTATACTTAGTAGAGTAAGAAGAAAATAAAAAATGAAAGAGAAAACACGAGGTGGGCTGTGTCTACAAAAGTGTACTGAAGATTAGGCTTGTTTTTTCTACATGTGCCTGAAATAAGAATGATCATTAATCATGGTTATATTTTTTCTGTGTATCTATTCACCGTGAAAACAGTAATAGATCTGATAGTGATACTGCGTTAAATTATCACTTAGATATCCTGAGAACTCGTGTGCTTATTTGCATGATTTTAAACATATGGGGTCATCTTCCCTCTGTTTTCCCCTTTAGCTTTCCCCTTTCATAAATGCAATGTTATTTGCTTTATTCAGAGAATTGAAATCTGCAGTAGAGAAATACCGTGAAGTTTATTACTTTATTTTTGTACCTGGTTTTACATAGGTACTCAAGCATTCACAAGAGCATCCCTATTACTTTCCCATAATATAGCCATAATTTTATTTTTTTTCATGTATAAAACAGTATTCAATGTTTTGTACCTGAGTTCTAGATGGAAAGATTATCTTTAGGGAAGAAAACAACCAAAAAAACCCAAAACCAACAACAACAACAACAAAAAAAGAAACCCAAACAACAACAACAAAATCCTCAAAAAGCTTTCTCCAAACAACATTTGTTATCATCTAAGATATGTGTAAATATACACTTTGTACTCTTATTACAAGCAGCAAAAGACTCTTCAGAACATGTTGCTGTTGTCCTGTCCTCAATATGCACTTTAGAAATGATTAAAGCATCACTGATCTTCATTACTAGTGTTCCAGTCCTCCTGATGCTTAATCACACATGTCGAACATATGCCAGACAATGCTGGATGTCAAGAAAGTCAACATTCATATTTTCTGTACTTCCTCAAATACTTCAGCTAATATATTCTCTCCATCTGTTGCAGAAAAGCAAAGATAATGATAAAGCATTGATGCTGAAGTTATGTACTAAACCTATTCTATTACTGTCAAAGGTTGAGACTTTTAAGTACTGTTAGTTGGTGGGGATCAACTGAGTCCCCTGAGCAGCTTTGAAAATCTTAGCCAGGATTTCTGCATTTTGCCTTTGGTCACAAGAGGAAGCTGAATTTCTCATTGTGCCTTTCACATCTCATGCAGCTACTACCCTGCTGCATAACCATCCAACTGCATGATTCTTAGGAATTTTCCCTTCTTACTCATAATCTTCTCTTATTCAGCAACCAGGTTTTAATTTGTGAGCAATCAGACACATATCAAGCCATTATGCAACCTCTTTTTACTTTCCTCATACACAAAAACCTTTCTCATCAGCACGTCCTAGCCTTACTGTGCCAGCCCTCTGCATACCTAACGGCATGGATGACCTCACATTGAAATTCTAGTCCCTAAAGAAACATGGAATAGTGTGTATGTAATGATAAGGGAATAGGAGAAATTCACTGTTAGCTGTCAAGGAGGATTTCCACCATCAGCATTAACCATATAATATAGTGGCAGTGGAGGGCAATGAATGTGGAGAGAAGTGAGAGCAATCAGCAAGCTTTCATTCAGTGAGATGGAAGAGCTTGTCAAAGACACAAACAACTAATCAGTTGCCAGCACTGATTGATGTCCCAGCCTGCATTCAAATCTATCATTGTGACCAAGTAGTGCCTATCGTTTACCCAGTGGATGGATAAACTAGAAGTAATATATGGCATCTAAGCAAATAGATCATTAATTCCGCTTAATATGTGGGGGCTAAAGTTTAAATCTTTTTCTGAACAGCAATCTTTCCCTTCAGGGAGGAAAAAAATAAAAAGCTAAAAAAAAAAATAATCTACTGTGGTTGGCTAGGCAACAAAGATATTTTTTTCACAAGTTACAAATTTGTTGCATTGGTTTTTACTTTAGTTTATGACTCACAATTGTCACTGAGTATTAAATCTATCAGGAAATTTATTAACATCTTAATTAAAATGCTTAAAGAAGATGAGAAATGATATGCCAGCAGAGACAGAGGGCTGCTGTTCTGCGTTTCCTTCTTACACTTTAGACGTTTTATTCCCCAAAGTGTTCCCAAGAACAGCCCTGCAACACTATTACCCTTGACATTGCATTCTTTTTTCTGACTACGAGATTAAAATTTTAAATGCAGACATACAGTTAATTGGATTTTATTATTGCTTGACTTCTTCTTAATTGCATGGCAGGGCATTGAATTATTTCTTAATGGTTTACCATATTTGTACCAATCAGCATCAAAGTTGGTCGATTTTGGCACATGCTTTTGAAAAAATTTAATTCAGGTCATAATTACTGGAAATATTGAGGTCTGCATTGATATAATTTAGAACTGTCTTAGGACTGGAAGGAGGAAGTAAGCAGTCTGCAGTTCTCCATACTGAATCTTGCTTTCTATATTCTATCAGTCATCAATAGGGAAAAATGTAGGTGTTAATAATTAAGAAATAGTGTGTCGATTTGCTGAATGTAATATAATGATATAAAACTATCATCTTTGAATGAAAAACACTCAGGAGTATGTTTTCTCTGGTTTTGCAGTTTATTAAGATACACTCTTGCTTGTTTCAACCATTGCTGTTAGCCCCTTATCAGTAGGATACTGGTAATAAATAATTAATGTTTCATCCATGATTTGTATCTTCTGAGGTTATGAATTATTAATATCAGGCAACTACAATAAGCATAAATATTTATATTTTCCTTTTTGCTTAATATACTTCATTTTTAAGACTGTAAAAAGGATCAAAAGTATTATTAAAGTATGACTAAAGGACTAGTCTACTGAATTTGTTGCTAAGTAGCATGTTCAGAAACATTAAGGTTGAGAAATAGAGTATTTTTCTTTCTTAACATTCAGATTCTTTCTGAGCACAAAAAGTCTTTCTGTACAATTTCCAAATGATTTTACAACTTAAACCTGATCACATGAAAGTGGGTAGGAAACCTACAAACTGTTCAGCCATGTAGATATTCTCAAATTTAGTGTGTCAGTCAAATGAAACCTAGACTTACAGCACAGTCTTGACTATCTGACAGTAGATTCTCAAGAATCCTGAGATTTCAAATCTCTTGAGGATCTCTGGCAAGGCCCAATTTAAAATGAGTAAAAATCACATGATTTAAAAAAAGTTCTTTCCAGTACTGTTATTATGCAGGGTGCACTGATGGGGAGCATTCTGTTCTCTCTGAATGGTTACCTTTTACTGAGTGATCCATTTACCTGGAAACTGTAATATCACAGTACTTTATTAACTGCTGTGATAACATTCCAGCTACCCAGTCAGCAGGACTGTTTTACGGAAGTATTTGTAAGAGGTTGAATTTAATGGGCTGTGTGTTTGGTTTAACAAAACTTGTTTAACCACAATGACTTAAACCCACTTATATTAAAGCATATTTACTAGGTCTTTGCTTTGGGAACCGAAATAGGTATTATTTACAAAAAGTATCTATCCATGTACCTTAAGATGCATATTTTTTCTCTCATAAGGAGAGTATCTGTTTTTTAAAATTCTCAGCATCAAAGCATGCTTTAGTTTTTTCTTACAACTTTTGAACTTCAAACCTTAAAAAATATTCTAAAATTAAGCAAAATATAATACAATGAAAATATTATAAACCTGCCTTTGCTATTTAATAGAAAATTTTGGTTTTCAAATATTTATTTGATAGCCTCTTTGAGACCTATAAAAACTAAATAATCAACTCAAATTGCATAAAATAGGCCCAAGAGGACTGAGATAGTATTCTGCCCTGGGAAATTATACTGAGGCCATAATAATTGTAAATGGCGTTTATTGCTCTTGGACCCTGTTTTCCAATGGCTGTTAATGTTGTTTTTCAATCTTGTGCCTAAACACCAAACTGCAGTTTCAGTTACAGGGAATAGCTCAAACCTGTAACAGTTTTTCTTTCCATTTCTGAGCATGCTTATTTTGTCAGCAGCTTGATTAATCCTTAACATTTTTTCATGCAGATCAGAAACTGATGGGAAGTATATTTTAATAAATTGTATTCATATTACCCTTTTGATTCTATAGTTTCTTCTCGACATAAGGGTCTTGGAGTGCTTCTGTACATATTGCAGGGCATTTTGATCTCATCATTTTTAGGACAGAATCACATTATGTTTAAGTCCTGTAGTTCTCCAGAAAATGAGCATGTCTTAACATATATGATTTGGTTTGGTTTGGTTTGGTTTTTAGCTTGACAAACTTGTAAGTTGATGTTGTACCTACAATTAAAATGATAAAAAAACCTTTGTAGTCAGGTATCAGTTGCAGTCCTGGCTAAAAATAAATAACAGCTGCATGGGATCTGAGCTATTAGGCCATTAAATACATAACCATTCCAAGGGGGGTGGGGGGGGTGGGGGTGGGGTGGGGGAAATCTATATAATAAAAAGATTAGGTTTTTAGTTTGAATTTTTACCTATACAGCCATGAGTCTGTAATCTACATAAATTAGAATGGAAGCTCATGTGGAGCAGATCAAAGACTCATTTGCATAAAGATCCCTGTTCTGCCTCAAGGAGAATTTTTGGAAGTTCTATAGATCTGAAGAACCAAAAGCACCTGAAAGTAAGCAGTGGCTTGAAGTCTCTGACTCAGAAACCATGATGCATTCATTGTTAAAGGTGTTCACAGGTCAGGTAATTTTCAGATGAACTACATATCTGAAGTATAAAAAATGGGTGCACAGTCCAGCTCACAAGATCTTGGCTACTGTGCCACAGAAATATTGCTAAAATTGCACGCTATATAGTCCCAAAGCATGAGTCACTGTCTGCATAGCCAACTATATCTTGTTCCATCATCAGTTCCATTGAGGTCACTGCAATTGGTAGAATAAGATACTATTACAGATCAAGTGGATTGGCATGTTGCCATTAGTGTATTTTAATCGCTATTATTTATATTTTTTGCTCAAGAAATCTAACTGCACCTGTTTACTGAATCTTAAACTTCTGAACTCTGTCTTGAATTTCATAAATTCTATTACCATTAAACTTTGATTACATTTCAAGAAAGTTTTCCTGTGGGAGTACTTCTTGTACAGATATGACAAATTTTTGAGTATTTGGAAGTATGTTTAAACATTGTTCTCTTTTTTAATTATTTTTTAATTATTTTTGTATGTGTCCAGGTGTATCAGTTAAAAACATATAAAGAATAATAGAACTTAATAAGGCATCAGAAATATGTAGCTGGTAAATTACATAACTCAAACAGCAAATGCTATTATTATATAGATTTTTTCCCAGATATTGTTGTTACTAAATTTTAAAATTATGCTGTGTGTTTTTATAGTATTTAGTAGAGTAATTACATGCTTGCTGAGAAAGTATGTCAATGAGGTCTCTGTAAGCAACACTTTGAAATACTACTTTAGAAACTTGGGGGGGGGGGCGTTAGGGAATTACAGAAAACTAGGACCTAATAGAAGCATAGTATTAAAGAAAGGCTTTTTTTAGGGTAAAATACAGCTACCACTTTCAGGATGGTTGGCATGCATGGAATCTACATCACCACAGTTCCCTAAGTAACACACCCTGCCAGCTCAGCACAGGCTCATAGGAGTGACAGGGGGTAGGGGGAGTGGAGACACTATGGCCGGGCTCTGTTGTGCTCCCTGCAGGAATGGGAACTTGATGGCACCACACGGCTAATACACTGCGTACCAGTTGTCACATGAAGAATCCATGCGATGTCTGTGGCTGAGCCAACCAGTGTGGTGAAATGACTTCTCATAGATGAAATAATCTCATTGTAATACTAACGCACACCTCCATCTCAAAGTTGCCTGCCTCCAAAGTACTATTGCACCTCACTGGGCACGTGACACCAATCAGTAACAACAATATGTATGGCTAGAGTCACTCAAGCTCCACCTCAATGAGAAGGAAATGGACTAATCCTGGATTGAAATAAATCCAAAAGGAAGTTATTGTTGCCTAAACTCACAGATTACAAACTCTGATTTAGTGTTCACTAAATTAGGTCAAGTTGACCCACTCTCTAAGATGTTATGAATGACAGGACTTCTAATCAAGGAGTCAGCCTTGGGAAGTATGAGAAACAAAAAACAGTGAAAGAATACCATTATTTAAGTTACACAGAAAGAAGCCTTCAAGTGAGGAAAGTTTTGGCTATTAGAGGAGACAGGCTGATAAGGTGTTGCAAAGCACTGACATCCACAGAAAATTTGTTGAAAACAGGATGAAGATAATTGTGGTAGTGGGAGATCATGACCTCCAACCCAAATAGGCCCTGAAAATGGGCAAAACCTGGCTTGGGGAGCATGTGTAGTAGCATGTTAGTAGAGAACTTCAGTAGTGCTATCTAAGGATATGTACTAATTTGCATTAGAAGCGGGAAACTTGTATCAGTCCTGTGTAAGATGAATGAATATGCAACGTACTATGAAGTATGAAAGGTGGACAGATGGGGGAGAAGTTGGGAAAGACTCCATAGTAACCTCCAGGATCAGTCAATCGGCTGAACCCATTTTCTCCCCCATAGGAATGCCTATTGGGTAAGAATTTTTTCCTATGGCTTACACTACTACCTGCTCTTAGATATATTGTTTTAATCTTGCTTTGCAGTCCATGTATTACCACTGGCAAGCTTTGAACCTTATTCTGTCATGATTTTATATTAATAAAAAGTGTTATTCTGTAAACTGTTAAGGTTAGTCCTTTGTGGCTGCTAGCACTCACCAGCAGTGGTAACATATTTGAATGAAGTGGGAAGAACCACTGAGGGGTCCCCATTATGCTGTTGGCATATTTCCCTAACAAGTCAGTTGAATTGCCCTCTGATCCAGCAGGAGTGCCCAGTGAAGGGTCCCTATAATGGGATGCGGACAGACTGGTTGGGCACAAGGGTCTTGGTTTTCCTGGGGTACTGATAGACAGATCAAACACTAGAGGTCGAGAAGGTTTCTCCCCCTCCCCCAATCCCACCTCCCCCACTCCCACCCCCACACCTTTCACATGATATCTGGTTTGCAATTTTTTTCTTTTCTAAACCGTCACAGAACTACTCCTCACTCACAACTATGAGATTATGGCACTGCTGTCCCATTAAACCTATCCCAGCGAGTTATGGAGCAAGCAAGAAACATCAGGGTAGTCTTTTAATTACACTGGGAGAACTACCACTTTCAAGCTTCATTTTAATAAGGAACAAAGTTCCTTGAGAAATGATGATGTTGCTCTTACATTATTGTTCTGAAAAGAAATTCACCAAATGTGAGTTACTTGATATCTGAGTTTCAGTTACTCATCTGCCTCTGTTCCCCTATATTCCCCCCTTTCCATCAGAAAGTGTCAATCCCAAAGTACTACAGTTTCTACTAAATACGTTTATTGCTAAAAAGGAAGTTTATAGTTGATGCTAAACAGAGTTTTGTTCCTCTTTAGCAGTCCCATGGGAAAAGGTAAACCAAGTCATGATTTGATTCAGTCCACTCACAGATTCTTTTGACCCATACTGTTCTGCCTATGAAGTTTAAGCAAGCATGTTTACCGTTCTGTGCAGAGCAGGGCAGGAGAGGGAAGAGAATTGCCCGTCTCTTTATAGTGCAGCACATCCATACAAATACATTTGACACAGCCACTATGTTGCTATGCTACTCTTCACCTACAGACTGTTTTTTTTCCAAGGGCAGTTAACAAGACACAGTCATAATTTCTAAATACTCGGATATTAAACAGTGAGAGGTCATAAAAGATGTCACTTATCTGCTCTAGCTTGAGAAAGAATATTCTTCACATGTAAAAAAAATCAACAAATCAAGGGGTTATCTTGATGTAATTAATATGTAGACTTTCCAAATGTTGCTTGTGTCTATGAAAACCTCCCTCTCAAGATGATTTATTGTCAGTTAGTTGATCAGTTTAGCATTACTCACTGTAGTTACATTAAACCATACTTCTGTGTCTTGCTCTTCCCTACTTTCCAGAGCTCTTGCTTTGGTTGACTTCACGTGCTTTACTTATATTTTAATTCCATATAGCTTTTCAAAAGGTAAACATTTCTAGTCAGATCAAAATGGCAGTATGAAAACACCAAACAGGTGCATGTTAACTGTTCTACATTATGTTTTCTTCTCAATAAGCTAGGTTGTTGTTGATTGTGTGCCAGAAGGATTTTATATTAATTGTTTTACTTTAAACATTTTACATTAAAATAAATTTAATGATTACAGACATTTATCATATCTAGGAAGAAAGAAGGGGGGGGGGGGGCAAGTGAGGGCCACCTCACAATTTACACACTACATCCCATTTCCAAAACAACCTCTCTTTATACATTTTCTCATTTTTATGCATCTTATCAATGTATACAAATATATTAAGGGCAAGTGTTAAGAAGATGGGGCCAGGCTTTTTTTGGTAGTGCCAAGTGACAGATCATAGAATCATAGAGTCATTAGGCTGGAAAAGACCTTTAAGATCCATCACTAAACCACGTCCCTAAGCACCACATATATGTTTTGTTCAAACACTTCCAGGGATGGTGATTCCACCACATCCCTGGGCAGCCTGTTAAGGATAAGAGGCAATGGGCACAAACTGCAACACAGAAATTTCCTGCTGAATATGAGGAAAAACTTCTTTACCTTGGGGGTGACAGAGCACTGGAACAGGCTACCCAGAGAAGTTGTGGAGTCTCCTTCTCTGCAGGCAAACAAAACCCTCCTGGATGTGATTCTGTGTAATCTACTCTAGGATAACCTGCGTTAGCAGGGAGTTGGACTGGATGACCTCCAAGGTCCCTTCCAACTCCAACCGTTCGGTGATTCTGTGTTAGAAACTTTAAGAAGACTTACAATATGAAGGACTTAAGATCCTTTTGAAAATGGGACTTATTCATATTCATACAGCCTAAAATAAAGCAGTGGAAAAAGCTCTTTATGTGTCTCTGGTAGACAGAGCAAAGTGCTGGTCTAACACTGATGATCTGTTTCAGTCTCTGAGCTAAGTTATCCAGAGACATTTCAGATGTCCTTGCAAAGCAATGTAGTAAGATGGAAGACACACCTTTTGAAACACTTTCATGCTGTAATCTCACACATGAAATGCTATTTAGACAATGTCATTTTGCCCAAGAATAAAAAGCTTTCTGGCCAACCATGCTAGTGGCTTGCTGGGTCTTGTTGGTTTTGTTGTTGTTGTTGTTTTAATTATTATTATTTCCCTATAAAAATTTGAGCCAAGCTAATGGAGTCTGAAAAAAACCTCTGCATTCATTTTACTCTACAGCTTTTAAATTGTTTCTTTGGTACGGCACCTGCATTTCCTAATCATAAATACATATTTCCTCCAATGGAAATGAGGGGAAGTGTTCTGACTGACCTAAACGGCAACAGAGGGAGGTCATGTATTCCACAATTGTTTCTTAGGAACACTAGGTCTGATTCTCCTTGTTATTATTCATGGTCAGCCTTAAGGGAAGAATGCTGCAGGTGTTTACCATACTTCACAGAAGTTAAGAATGTGAAGTGAAGAAGAAAACAGTAAATGTGAAACTGTGTGAGTAGTTTAGGAAAGCAGAAGTATTTTCTTTTTTATTTGAATAAAAACCAAAATACATCTATAGTTGCCAGGATTGGTTCTCTCAGGTGTGTGGATGTATACGTGTTAGGAAAAATCAGAAAATTTCCTCAAGTGGCAAGGTCACATTTTACAGATATGGCAAGGTTTTTTTGGTTTTCCCAACAGAATACCTAGGATTTAATGTCTGAATTGCACAATGATTATGTGAGTTCTCTTTACATCTATAGTAGCAGGGTGACTGAAAGTCGCTTTTTCTTCCAATATTGCAATTCAATGACTGCAATGACTTGGTGACATTCAGCCTCTCCAAAATATCTAAGATCCCAGATGCAGCTGAGTCCTTGAATTTTTTCCTTCCCCAGAAGTGCATTCTGTAGCAAAATAGGAATGACTACAGCCTTAAGCATCTCCATGGGTGTGGCTCAGACTTAAAAAAGCCTGTAAAAGATGCTGATAGTGCTATCTGGAACCCCAAACAATAATAATTTGGGTCACGGTGGTCCTTCTTAGTCAGTTCTTGTTCATTTGCTACGTCTCTTCCCTGCTTCTTTCTCTTTCATTGAGTTGCTGGCACCATGTCATATAGTAGACTATGGCTCTTTGAAGCTTTACCATTCACACTTGATGGGGTTTTTTTACATCCTGAAGCCTTTGTGAAGCAGACTGGATCTCAGCCTGAAGAATAATAATATTTTCAAATATTTATACAAATACACAACATCTTCTTGCAGCATCTTTTCTAGGATATAATTTGCCTTAGGAATAAGATGTTTTCATGCAATATGTGTGACTTCACAGCCCACTGAGAAAAGCCATAAACTTGCAATGATATAAGGACAATTCAGTAGTATGCCATACCTGTGATTTTCCTGCTTCAATGTTCTCCATCTGTAGACACTAAGTAAGAAACAAATAATCCTGGATAGCAAATAAAACAGGCATAGATTGACCCTTAAATCCTTACTGGCATGTTTAATTATTTCTTGCCCTGGATGCAAAGGTAAAGTGACCTCTGACTCTTGAGAGAGTCAACAGAGTGGTTAAGTTTTTTCCTGCCTATTACACAGTCATCTGCAGCTGACCAGCTTTTAGGATCCCAGTGGGATAAATTCTGATGCATAGTACAGAGGTTTTTGGTGTACTTTTTCTGGCTCACTGATCCTCATGTGTAAACTGATGTAATGCAGCTGGCTTTTCTAGGACTGCAGACACGAGAATGCTTGGACAGAGAGGAAATCAACAGGGTTTTTTTCCTAAAACTTTAAAAAACCCCAAATCTCTCAGTCTGCAGTCTAATCAAAATCTAAACGACCCTCACAGATTAGATTTATTGGCTTGCCTTATACTTTAGGACTGGTAACATTTTCTCAAAGAACACAGAATGCATACTTCCTTTCAAAACTGTTGTAATGTTTTTCTGATAGCTGCCAAAAAGAAACAGGTGCATAAGCAGTCATTAATCTACAGGACTATGTTAGCTATTTATACATTGACAATATCCATTTTTAAGTAAACATTTCACGCCTCAGATTTTCACACTTCCTGTCAAAAGGTGGCAGAACCAAGCCCTGCAAAGCTTTGGCAGGGAAGGTTAATTTTCCACAGTTTCATCATGCATGAGTGCCACTAAGCATCATTTTAAATGCCATTAGGCAGCAGAATATTATTTGTAAAATAGTTTCTGTCTAGTAGTTTCAGAGTTGATGGAAAGCTACGGCAGAACAGGCAAAACTCAGCAGCAATGAGAATCACAAACCACCACACACACCCTGGACAACTTAGCATCAGTAATTCTTGTTCGGACAACTCCAAAGTCCACTTTCTGGCCTAAGCCTGACAAAAAAAGGGTGCCAAATGGAAGTAATAATGATGATTTTGTTTTTTGGACATCTGCCTAAAAAGAACTCTTCATCAAGTCTTTTAACATAGCCCACAAAGGAGTTATCAGCTCTTAATGACATTCTGTTGGTGCCAGTTTACAGTTTACACTGGATGTAAACTAGTTGCGTAGACATACAGCCTTCTCTCCTAATACAAGAAAGTGTATTTTTGTGTGCAGGGTTCAGACGGCTTACGGTGAACTCCTATCTTTGCCACATATATCATTTGTGAGTTCCAGCACAGGTTTGTAAAATGGGGAGAGTGCTATTATTTTGTGGTTTTTTTCCCTTCTTTCATCCTTTGTCTTTTTTGCCTGCTCAGTTCCTAAGCTCCTAACCAGAGAGGCTTGTGATTGCTAAGAATTTCCCACATAACCTGTGTGCTCTAATAATGTAAGCAATTAATAGGGCTTCCAAAAGTAGTATTAATCAGATACTTATGTGTGACTGCGTTCATTGTTATGCTTACCAGGGTTTTGTGGCTGCTTTCTCTCCCAGGTAATTGGATTGACTTAAACTAGACCACCTGTGGGATAATTACTCAATTACTTGATGAAGAACAGAAAAATCTAGTCTTCAGCTAGCACTAGCAATTACAAATTATTTCCAAACCAACCCAAAAAGGCATGTGAATGTTATATATGTAATTGAGGTTTTAGAATGCTATGTTATACATACTAAATGTATGTACATATATACATACATATAGTACATAGATATATCATAAACATAAGTATGCACATATATAAAAATAAATATAAACAATAGTGATGTCAGGAAATACAGCAGTCATGAGATAGACTTAAATCATAGTGGAGTTTTTGCAATATCTGACACTAACATATTGCGAAGGATTCTTCTACAGGAACCTGCATGCATACATAGATTTAAGCAACTCCTTTCAGCTATTTTTGAAAAGAATGTTCTTTGTCAGTTTTTTTTTGCTTCTGCATTAGTATTGCTTAATGGCAGAAGTGTCACTGCTGCATGCTTACTTATTATGAATAATGCTACTAATTATAATAATATTATAAACAATATAAACAGAAATATTTGTGCTATCAGCTGTCATCTTTGATACTTATAAATGAAAGTAGAGGACACTGACTCCTGAGGTGTGCCTGGCTATTCAGAAATAATTATACTACTTGATGAAACGTGGTACTGTCTGCTTTTCTCTTCCTGTTTGATTACAGATCACATACTAGCAGTTCATGGGTAAGTGATCTGACAGTGAGCTTTCCTTCATTATATGTTTCAGGATACAATGTAACAATTCATGCGGTGGAATGCAGCTTTCTACCATATGCTGACATATCACAAAGCAAGATGGTGAAGTGTCATAATCAATGTGTTGCAATATAATTTGCCACCCCTGAAATGGAATGCTTCAGAAAAAACAACATGCCAGTTCTCAGACAAACTCTGACTCCAGTACGTACTGCAGCCAGTAGACCGTGTAAGGTGCCTTAAAGTTATGCGTAGATTGCTCAGCTCTTCTGCCAATATAAAAATAATGATCTAATTTTAGCTACACATTGGAAAGAATGCAGTTAACCTTACAACACTGCAACATTAAACTAGCAAGATTTTATTTTAGCCACTACAGCAAATGCTGACTTTTAACTTTTATAAGGTTATTTATTAAGACATGCAGTTACCTCCCAGTATGCACAATTTCTCCACATCTGTGAATGGATAGCAACAGTCCTAACATTTATTAAGCTTGCTCCAAATCAAGTCTACTGAAATAGTCATAATGTATTCCACTAGTAAAGATAAAATATATATGCAATATTATGTCAGCCTTTCAGCATAACAGCAGTCAGTAGTTTGCCTGTAGTTCACCACAGTGATCCTGAGTCAGCACTTATAGAACAGGAAGTGAGAATTAATTGTAACATAGCTGATAAGGTATAAGAAGACAGTAATTCTGTTCTTTATTCACAAGAATGGTTTAACTGGAGAAATCCAGTCTGGCTGTACTAGGCTAGTCCGGGCATCCTCTGGCTGGGCTGGTCAAGACACCATCAGGTGTTTTTAGATCTTTATGGTAATTATTTAATGTAGTGTTATGTTCTTTTGAGGCTGAAGGAAGGGGAAGTTCAGCTGGATTAAAAATGTGATTTTAACCCATGTTAGCTGGCATGTAATGTGTTTAGTGTGAAGACTGCTGAATTTGTTTCATTGGAAGGACAATCTCAAGTCACAGCAGGAGAACCTCAAAATACCATAACCCTGCTGGAAAAATCAGAAGAGAGAACTTTCTTTTGAGCAAACCGTAAGAAGGGCTTATGTGGTAAGTTAGCTGGCTACTGGGTAGTATGGGGCTTATTCTCAGTATTTAGTTGGAAAATACTGAAGTCAAATTTGGTTAAATCTTGGCTACACCAGATGATGTAGACACATTTCTTAATCATAGAAGAACAGTCATCCCAGCCTTTTCAAAACCAAAAGCTTTTGCAATTATTGGACCAAGCTGGTGTTCAGCATCAGACATTGCCAGCAAACCACCATGAAGATATAGCAGATGACATTCTGCTCATGGTTCAAGGACACAAGGACATAGAGAATCCACCTTACCACTGACAGAATAGTAGAAGCCCTATCAGGATGATATCAATGCTCTCCATCCTCTGTGTACACCTTCAGCTGATTTTGTCACTCAGGATGGGAGACAGTGGCACTATGAGAAACTGCCACATAAATACCATGCCATCAGTTTTGACAAAGATTTAATTGTTGTGTGAAACACTAATCCAAGAATGATTATGTCAGGATTAGCTGAAGTGGCCTCCTGCCTACCCATGGTGCTATTCAGGACAGGTTGATTACTTCTTGTGCTTAAGAACCTTGACATATTGTAACTTAAGAGGTTAGTGAGTAACTCTGTGTGCTCTGAAGTCTCCCTGATCTGTTATTCTGTTATGCCTTTACTGTAAATAAATTGTTGATCTGTTTAAAGCTATGTTTTTTCATACAAACTTCAATAAACTGATTGCAAAATATGATTATAGGTTAAAAATATTAATAGTATTGTTTTTTAGGAAAAACAAACAAGTGTTTTGCTTAATAATTAATTCCTTCTTGTGTCCTAAAATGCCAAAAGAAAAACTTATCACTTCCCCAACCCCCAAATGCTGTTGGGACATGATTTTTTCATATTTTATTTTCTTATATAGTCATATGAACAGTCTAATAGAGTCATTTTTATGCAATCATTAGTGTCTCATAGATGATTTGTGCTGTCTTTCAAGAAAGTGCTGATCATAATTTTCCTTATGATTTCTAAATTCTTTCCTCTGGCTTAACTTAAGGCATCAAATACATAATAATATCTTCAGGTAAATTTGCTTTAATTTACAGCTATCTAATTTCTTTCCACTTTGTTATATTAACTTTACTATGAACATTTATTATCACTTTTTGTTAACATCACAATTACTGTGTATGTGTATATACTTTTTTACTATGAACATTTATTATCACTTTTTGTTAACATCACAATTACTGTGTATGTGTATATACTTTTTAAAAATGGTTTCTCATTTATTTTCTGTTCTTAACATATTGTCTTCACCCACAGAATAAACTACTATGGACTAGTACTTAGCAAAAAAACTTTGTAAGATATATACATTTTCTGAATTGACTGTTCCCTGAAAGAAGTTTTAAGATCATTTTATATAGTTAGGTACAAACAGGCGTGGACTGGTCCTCCTTCAAGCCACAGCAGCTGAAACAGTGCAAATCAGGAAGCTGCTTAGTGGGTCACTAGTTAAGTAGAGATTGCCCAGGCAACTGTAAATTCCAAAAAAAAGCATAACAAATCACCTAAAGAGGTAAGAATAAATAAGAAGGGTTATTTAATTTGTGAAGTGATGAGAAAAGTAAGAAGTAAACATGAAGATTTGGGGAAATAAAAAAAGGATGACAAAGGTTATATAAAGGATACCACATCCTGTAATTAGGAGATTAGCGCTGTGCTTGATTGCTGTAGTTCAGGACCAGATTATAAACCCTTGCATTTTTTGAACATAAGTCATGTCAGACTTCTACAGGTGTGGTTTCCCCCAGTGCTGTTGAGTTCATGCTGGGAGTGCTCTTCTAAACTTCCAACAGGAGAACACCCAGAGGCTGCCTTGTAATAAGATTGCCTCTTCCTAAAAGAAATAGTCACAATGTATTTGAAATTCTGGAACATGAAATAAAAGCTGTGAAAGGAAAAAATAAAATGGTATGAGGACTTTGGGGAGCCAAAGAGAGTGGCAACCTGCTGAAGAAAATGTGCAGCATACAAACAACTAGCAAAGCAGTTAGAAATCTCATAGAAGACATGTAAAAGAAAAACTTCAAAATACAGAAAATCAGTTGTCTCAAAAATGTCAGCTACAGAAGATGTATCTTGAAATACATTCCTCTTAAAAATGGAGATAACTGTAGCAGTTTGTTTGTGATACTTCCTTAGTTGAGCTTATACTTGCTGTAAACTTGTACTGTAATGCTTGGCCCTTCTTAGTCTATGTAATACATAGTATATATATGACACAGCTGGTTTTATTGTCTTGCAACCTTGTAGCCAGTTCTTAAAATGAAACTTACAATTATGCTTACAGAAATAGCAACAGGAAGAAGAAAAGAATAAGTAAAGGAAACAAGGCCAGCTGTTAAATAATCATGTCTTTTCGTAGGTTAACTAGTACACAGTTCAAGGTGTTTAAGCCAACAGTCCTCAGCCTCTTTCACATTCCTGTTTTAAAAAGCAATTAGGTATCTACTTTTTAAAACAAATACTGGAAGGCATGACAGGGACAGATTTATTGGCTTTTGGTTACTGTTTAACTTTGATTTAATCTGCAATAGGATATTTTCTACTTTGAGGATGAGGAATTTGCTGGCAGCATCTCTAATGTAGTTGTATTTTTAAATATGTTTCTCAGTAGCACTGATAGATTTTTTTTTCTATTTTCATAGATACTACTATCATAGTATACATATTCTTTTCATAGATGTTAAGGATTATATATTATTAAAAGTAATATATTAAAAAATATGACAGATCTGGAAATGTAAGAGGAGGAAATGAGATTTTATGTTTCATGATAAAGGAAAAGAATACATATAGCACTAAGCAAAGCAAAAACAGACACCCAGAAGAGCACTATGGAAAATAGGTGCCTAAGAAAAAAGAAGAAAAAAAAGTGGGTTGGTTTTTTTTTTTTCAGAAAACCAGTTGCCCTATCGCCATTAATGTGATACCTGTGTCTGTACAGGAAGGAATGTTGAGACCATGTGCATTCTTTTTTTCAGAGCTGGGTAGACCTGGCTGCTGCAGTGTCTAAACCTGGTCATATGGTGTTAAGTGGTCTTTCACTTGTACTTAAATGTGCTCTAATCTTGAAATCTTCCCAAAGATTTGAGGTAAGGACACAGATTGTTCTTTGTATTGTATTCCCATACAATCGAATTCCAGATTCCCTCAGTCAGGAATAAGATCATATGTAGCTACCACATGTCAATAGATGATGAGAGCATCTTCAGGAAAGGTGACACTGAGATTCCTCATTGCAGAATGGCTTTGGTGAACGCCTTTGTCTTTCTTGCCTCTCTCCAGAATAGGTATATGGCAAATATGTAAGAGAAGAAGCAACATTTTGGCAGAAGAGATCTGCATACTGGGCATTCTTTTACATATAGAAATCCCAAGCATTACCTGATTTTGGAATCTATAGCATCCGCAAAGGATAAATCACTTCAATCTATCCTATTTACAACTATACTTTGAGGCTTCTCAGATGATATACATTGCAACATAAATCACAAATTATGGAGACAATTGCTGGACCCTTAACAAGGACATACAAATATGTTTCTTTCTTTTTTAAAGCAATAACAAACAAATAAATAAATAAAAAATAACTCCATCACCAACAAAGAAACACTACAAGTAATCAATAACCTTTATGGATACACAGGGTACTAATCTAGAATAATATAGAGAAAGAGTAGTAAAAAACTTTATGACCAATCCCTATTTAACAGCTGTCTGGGACATACATTTGTTTGGAATATCATGGGATTGTTTGGAACTAGATTTTGGACATAATAAAGTAAAAATCTGCAGAACAACAGAATAAAAAAAGGATAATGCTTTTGATTGTCACCCTTTCAGGTGAGGGGACAAAAATTTCTAGATTTAAAAAAGTAGATGTTTAAAGCAGCATGGTGTCAGGTGGGATCTGATAGAGGGACCAATATTAAATTTGATGCAGACCTATATGTGTAACAGCACATTGATTTTATCCAGTGTGCTTACACTGAGGTTTATTATTGCCCATGACTGCTTTGGTTAGTGTAAGATTACTTAAAATAATGTCTGTCTTGAATTTTTAGTTAGAAACAACTTTTTACCAGAATAGGTCCATAACTTTCTACACAGACAGTGTGCAGGACCAGACAGACAGTGTGCAGGACCAGGTAAATATGGTGGTCAGAGACTAGCACTGTCAGTTAAGGGTGCGTGATGCCCAGATTCTTCAGCAGGTTTTAGCTTTTTTGCACCTCAGCTTTGAATTTTGACTGTGAATCTGGTCTCTCTGACTACCAAAACTCTCATATCCAGGTGGGGACATGAAGGGGGATGCTCCCATACCAATTTGTTCCTATTAAAAGATATTTCTAGAGGCTTGAAGAAGATACACAGTAAGTTAAAATTCTAGCTCCTTAACAGCTTGTAACTTGTCTGGTGGTGTACTGAACAGAGCATGGTTCAGTTTTGTGTAGAATGTGACAGTTCAGTGTAATGGGCCCCATCAGGCAGACTGTGCACTACTCAGAAACATTCACCTCCTTTTCTAAAAAAATTTATAACATCATTCAACATATTTGCAGAAAATTTGACTCAAGAAATCCATCTTTCCATCACTCCCTGTGGATTAATGACATTTAATCTGTGAAAAGACGAGCAAAACACTCAGCACTTTAATTTTACCAGTATTTTTACCTGTAATGTCTCAGTAAGAAGAATGTGGCATAACTGTCATATGCCGGTCTGAGACCGGAGCGTGGTTCTGTTTGTATTCACGGGAACAGAATTAAGACTCAAAACGGAGTCAAGAGCCAAGGAACTTTATTTGCCCAACAATAAATCCGTGAATGAAAAGGGAGAGAGAGCGAGAGATAGAGAGAAAGAAAAGAAGGAAAGAAAGAAGGAAAGAGTTCACAGCAATAGCTACCACCTCGGAGCTGTGGCATTCTGGCAGTCCAATTCGTTTCCAAGTCCAATGGGGAAACATTCCGCCCAATGTTAGTTGGTTCTGGTTTTTTATGAGTTGTTACAAGCTGTTCTGCTTAACCACACCTTCCACCCAACAATGGTGTACGTGCCCAACACTCTTCTAGGGGCCTCCAGGCACCTTGACCCCCCTGACCCCAAGTCCGGGCACATGTGCAGGGGTTTGGTTAAGTTTTGCAGGATCAGCCTCCCCCGTTGCTCCATGGCGTCAGTCGGTTTCTTCCTTTAACAATGTATAGATAAATCTCTGCGGTGGCAGTGGTGTTATCTTCCTGCCTTAACAATGTATAGACCATTCACTGTGGTGATGGCATGAGTTTCCTGCCATAGCAATGCTGAGACACTACATCTGCTGTGGAGATGGTGGGTCTCATCAGTGCAGTCTCTTACAATAATACTATCTGAATTTAGTCAGCAGATGAACCACTCTAGTTAGCAAATGAACCACTTAAGGTCCTTAGAACGCTGATACTATCAAGACACATTAGCTCAAGTACCGAAACCAACATAAGGGAGCCAGAAATAAGAGATTTCTAGAAATGCAAATAACACCATTTTTCATATTATGATGGTGATGATAACCTAAAGTGTATGATTTATCCTTACATTACTGGTCTCATACCTTTGCTTTCTTTGTTCACATACTTCAGCTATCACTGTTAAACTTTAGTTTGGGCCTTCTTCACATTTCCAAATTCAATCTCCTTTTTTCAGCTCTCCTGCATAAGTTCTCCCCCCTGTTCCCAGTTAATACTTGCTATAGTAACATAGGCAAGTTCTGTACCATTCCACTACAATCAAATGAACACCATGTTTATTTCTATGGCAGAAATAGAAAAAGGAAGAGTCTCATTATGCAAGATACTGGAGATACTCAGAATAAGAAATCTGCAGTATTATGAAGTATTTACATTCAAAAGGGTTTATCCTACATACAGGCTTGAAATCAGCAGAAGTGCTCCTGATAACAGTTAAGCAGTGTGTTTAGAGGGTTGTGGTTTTAAGTAACCAAGACAGACATAAAGCACGAACAAAACTGGAGGTAGAAAAACTAAGCAAAGAAAAGTAGTAGATTATGTGCCTGAATTCAGCAGAGAGGTCAAAGACAGAAATTAGTCTCAGAGCATAAAACTGCAAGTTATAAGCATTAACACCAGATCTTTCTACATGAGGATAATGAAGTTGTTACCTTAATTTTCTATAAAACCCATTAAATGCTTTCACAAAGAAACTTCTTAATTTATGTGAATGTGGAATGACCTATGGAATTGACAGCATAACTTCATGACAACTTAAACATCTTCTACAGTAATTTTAAGGTTTCTGGCTAGTTCTTGTATCTCTGACTGTGGGATACTTAAGTTTTCTTTTTCTCCTTTTCCTTTCCCTTGTCTTTTCCCTTGTCCTTGTTTTATTCTCCTTGTCTTCTTTTCCTTTTCCTGTTTTTTCTCCCTTTCCCCCTTTTTCCTGTTTTCACCTTTTTTTTTTTTTTTTTTTTCTTCCTTTCTCTTCCCTTTTACCCCTTCCCCTCTTTTCCTTCTCTTGAGGTGATGGAAATCTCTACTTAGTGATCACTACCAGTGGGTCAGACATCATAGCAGTCCCAGTTTGGCTAGGATGGAGTTAATTTTCTCCATAGCAGACCACGTGGTGTTTTGTTTTGGTTTTGTGACTAAAACAGCATTATAATACATCCATGGTTTTAGTCATTGCTGGATGGTGTTTGCACAGCATCAAGGGATTCTGTTTCTCACTCTGTTCCTCTAGCAAGTAGGCTGGGGATGGGCAGGAGGTGGGGAGTGTATGCAGCTAGGACAACTAATCTGAATTCACCAAAGGGACATTCTGTACCATATGCTGTTGTGTTCAGAAGTAGAACATGTAAAACTGGAGGCTGGGGGTAGGAGTCTAAGTTAGCTGTTCAGAGAATTGCTGGACATCAGTCATCTAATAGGAAGTGATTCCTTTTGTTTCACTACTATAACACCCACCCACCCACCCTCCCCCTTCACTTGTTAAATTGTATTCCTCTTGACCCACAAGTTTCCTCACTTTTGCCCTTTGATTCTCTCCCCCATGAAGCTATAAGAGAGTGAGTGTGCTACTAGAGGGGGCTTACCTGCCAGCTGGGGTCAAAACACCACTGAGATTTCTGACATAAGAAAGTAAACCTAAAGAAAGAAAGCATTATTATGGTACCAGCCCACCATTACCTGTAATTCAGCTTTGTGGGTTTAAGTTGTATGGTGCCTTATGTCTATGCTCTGATTTAACCTGTTTGACTGTTTGCTTGGATAATGCTCCTACTGCTGACTTCTACAAATCTTCCAATCTCCCATGTGTTTTTTGTGTGTTTATAATACTTCATAAGTTCTGACAGTGGCATTTTGATTTGTCACATTAGGGGAGACTGAATAGTGAATTTTCTCCCTCAACACAGTAGTTCACCTTTGAATCTGCAGTTTAAACTTTCCACATTATCCTGTAGCAAAACATTTTTAAGATGACAATTAAAAAGAACTTCTTCAAAGCAAACTCCTTTCTTAGCAGGAATTTTCAGAATACAGATGTGAATGTGTCTTGAAAATGTTTCAAATTTTCAAATATATTCTAAATCAAAATAGTCCATTAAAACTTAGTACCTACTTAAGTAATTTCCAAATATCACATCAAGCAATTAATAATATTATAAAGTATATTTACAGTGATTTATTTTATTTTTTTATACAAATTATCTAAGGTGGATATATTGAGGTTGGAAGGAACCTCTTGAGGTCATCTTGTACAATCCGCCCTGCTCAAGCAGGGCCACCTAGAGCCAATTGCCCTGAACCATCTCCAAGGACAAAGACTCCACAACCTGTGCCAGGGCAGGGCTCAGTCACTCTTATAGTGAAAAAGTGTTTCCTTATATTCAGAGGGAACCTCTCCTGTTTCACTTTGTGCTCAAAAGGCCTTTTTCCACAAAGCTGCTTTCCAGCCTGGTGGGTCCCAGATTATTAATGAAGATATTAAACAGGACTGGACCTAGTACGAACTCCTGGGGTGCACTGCTAGTAACTGGCCTCAGAAAGTCAGTAACTTGCTAATTACTGGACACTGACAAGCTGACCACTAGTTACTAGTTGTTACTAGTAGTTACTAGTTAGTAGTGACCTCAACTTAAAATAATGAAACCTTAACTCTGGATTTTTTATATATATTTTTTTTTTAAATATAGTATGTAATCTTTATTCTTCCTTTCTTTTTAGGGTGTTGGGTTTTGGTTTTTTTTTGATTGGATTGTTGTTGTTGTTGTTTTTGTTGTTCTATTTTTTTGTCTTTAGTTCTTCTCCTCTTTTAATTTGTTTTGTTTTGTTTGTTTGTTTGTTTGTTTGTTTGTTTTTCTGTTCTGACCTTACCGGTTTTACTAAGAAATATTGCTAGGAAAGCAGAATTTGATATCCATTCCTTTACCCTAGATTTCTCTGCATATTTAATTTTCAGAACCATTTAATTTTTCAGTAGAAGTACATAAAAGTTTCAGATCTGTTACTTCAGAAATTTACACCACAGTACTTTACTCACATTTATTATTAGTTTTCCTGTAAATGAGTTTTTCCATTTTAATATGAAAGATACTACTTCATATTTCAGCAAGTGTTTCCTCTGAAATGGTTTTATCTTCAAGCAACAATAGTAACAAAACCCTTGTGTTTCCTTGGATTCATGAGATAATCCTTGAGTTTACAGTTTTTAATAGATGTAAAACATACTAGTTCTCATTGTTTCATTCTTGACTTGCATATCTTTTTCTGTATTTCTGTCTTTAGAGTAGATACAGATAAAACACACTTAGATCACTATTGGACCTACAATTTTATTAGCATAGTTTCAAATAGTTGTAAAGCAATATCAAAGCCTCATAATTCCCTTCTTTTTTTGTTTTAAAAATTAATTATTAAAAAATGTTCTTAATTTAATTACTTTCTTCTGTTTACATGTGCCTGTGGGAATTCACATAGAACTTCTACCCCTATTCCCTTTAAAAATCCTTGCTTTGTCTCTTATTTATTATTATTTGTAGTTATATGTTTTCATGATTTATTTTTTATTTTCTCCAAGTCAAATGAAGGAAAGCAAATACAAAAAAAAGGAAAAAATAGATAATAGAAATAAATTTCCGATTTCAGCATATTCTGCTTTGGTTAATTTTGGTGGTGAACCTGAACTTCGCAATATAGAACACCACAACATGCTGAAGTAAACCTTTGGTAAAAATCTCCTAAAGTCAGCATTTCTGTTTCTTTTCAGTCTTCAAATATTTTTTTTCTCCTAATTGTCTTGTAATTTGTTTTCAGATCAATCACCTTCTACGAATAATGGCCATTGTCTGGAGACTAGAGCATTTTACTTCTTACCAAAAGGCTGGTTTTCAGGACAGAACTTCAAGGTTCTTGAATGAAGCTTGTGAATTCTTTCATTGTTGGTTTGTGGTTTGTTTGGTTTTTTTTTTTTTTAACCATTGTTAAGCAACTAGTTTTGTGTCATAAAGGTACTGATATTTAAAAATATGCTTTGAAACACTTCTGAATCCAAATGAGTAGAGTAAAATGCTATTATAAAAGCTATGGGTTATTCTGTCCGTCTGTTTCTGGTGACACATAATTGCCAATTGTTTAGCAGAAATACCTGTCAGGAGGTAAACTGAGAGTAGAACATGCTGCATGAATCGAGTTCTTGTAAGATCGTAACATAATTTCAATTACATAATTTTCTGAAGTCCCTTAGTAGATAAAATCCCTACTTTCTCAGGCAACATGCTTTGTTTTGGGTAAGTAATTTCAGCCTGGTAGACTTTGACTCAAAGGCTTACAAATAGAATATTCTATCTGGAAACATGCAGCAAAACTTAATTTACTGTTGATCATAAAGAAGTGATTCAAATAATACCCACTGTTTTTACCAAAGCTGCAAGATTTTTACTTGAAAGCCTGCTGAGGAAATGTTATACTGTCCCAAAAGAGAGTAGCTTCACTGCTATTGTTTAGTGATACAGGGGGATGATTTGGTTAATCATTTTCAAGACGACATTTCCATAGTGTAGGTAACATGGATTCAGCAAGGTTGGAGCTAATGATCCTTGGCAATCACATCAGCTCTCATCTGGCACATTGAATCATGTCTGTTGTAGACAGATGAGTCTGATTTTTAAGGGTGTTTCACACAACCCTCTTATCTTTAGCATTTCAGCTAATTACTCATCCTTCATAGTACCCCCACCTTTTATCACAAGGACAAAACTACTACGAGTGTAGACAAATATATAAATAATAGGTACTGCATCCACAATTAATTATGGATGCAGCACGGCATCTAATAATCTCAGATCTGCAATGAAACTTTGAATCCTAGAGTAAATGCCTTTCTGAGAACGCTGCACAGTAGTTAGCATATAGCCACTGTTTACTGTGTTAATTCATTGTTTGTTCATTGTTGGTTTTTGCCTCCTTTTCTTTTCACCACATGCACCCATTTTCCTTCATTCCTAATTTAGACTGAAGTTTCCTTTTGGCAAGAGCATTTTAGCTCAATAATAGTGTTCTGTGTGCTTCCAGGGAGCTTGCGTCCTTTCCTCTGGCCAAATTCTACCATTTTGGCTCTCTGAGATTCCCCCACATGATTTCAGATAAGCAAGGCTGTCGGCATATATCCTCTTCCAGTTACAGCTATGCCAAATGAAGAATTTACTGCCCACAGTTGCTTATTACCAGTGCCTCAGACCTGCCAGCTATGAAGCTTCATTTACAGAAGTTGTATTTATTTCAAACGTCAGGCCACTGCACCTGTGTGATGTGAAAAGCAAATCCTAGCCAGGTTGTCTCTTTTAAACTAGAGACAATTGGGAAACATCTACAGGAGAGTTCAGGTTGGACAAGGGAGCAACATCCCAACACCTGGAAGGATGTAGATCTGCAGTTTTCTGCCACAGCTGCTGCAGCTGCCGCAGGTGCAGCTAGAACTGCTTTCACTCACAACATGTGTCATGGTGTAAAGTGACGCTACAACCTAGGATGTGTGGAGGTGAGATGGACCACAGCGTTGCTTTTGCCCCTGAAGCCAAAGCATTGCCTCACATGGTAAAAGGTGGTTGTGCAATATTTGTACTTATTTAAGGATACCATGTGTCATAGAGTGCTTTGTATTCAATTGCAAGCAAACTGGGCCCTGTAGTTTTATAGTTTAAAACATGTCTAAGACCTCAGTTCAGATACACTATAGAAATAATTTAATTTTAGATTATTATAAATATAATAATATATATAATATATTATTTAAATATAATTTATTTCTAGATGATTAGGGGAGCGGAGCATTTTCCTTATGAGGAAAGGCTGAGAGCTGAGCCTGTTTAGCCTGGAGAAGACTGAGAGGGGACCTTACTAACGGCTACAAGTACCTTAAGGGCGAGTGCCAAGAAGATGGGCCCAGGCTCTTTTCAGTAGTGCCCAGTGACAGGACAAGGGGCAATGGGCACGAACTGAAGCATATGAAGTTCCATCTGAATATGAGAAAGAACTTCTTTACCTTGAGGGAGATGGAGCACTGGGACAGGCTGCCCAGAAAGGCTGTGGAGTCTCCTTCTCTGGAGACATTAAAAACCTGTCTGGTCATGATCCTGTGCAACCTGCTCCAGGTGAACCTGCTTTAGCAGGGGGTTGGGCTAGATGATCTCCAGAGGTCCCTTCCAACCCTGACTTTTCTGTGATTCCATGAACATTGATACATAACTGCATTGTCTGCAACTAAGTGAAATGAAACCTATTAATAGTGACACTTAGAGCTCAGGTCAGAGCTTCCAAACTGACTAAATCATTAGGCCCTTAAAGAGTGAAAGAAAAGCATTTATTGATGAATAAATACTGAGAGAATATCTTTATATGTAATACTAATTTTGTTGCTTTGCTTTTATTGTATCTGTACCTCCGATGGTGTTTTAATACACCAGATCAACTGGTTTTTAGTATCTAGTTGAAGAAATCTATTTACATTTAGGGGTTGAGAAAATTCTGAAACAATATAAAAATTAGGCTTCTCAAAGTTTTCAATCATTTTTGCTTTGCTGACACTAGTTAGTGAAAATATATTTGATAGCTTTCGAAACAGAATAGGGGGGACATTCTGCAACTCCTGAAAATAAACATATGTAAGACACAGATGGAGAATCAACAGTTTTCAGAACTAAAACAATTTTGTCCCCAAATAATTATTTTCTCTTGCATTATTTTTTTTTTTTTTTACAAAAAATTATATATAAGGAAAACAAACACCCACATCAAAATTTGTGGTGTTCTTATCTCACCCTTTTTTGGTGTTCAAAGTTATTTTCTTCAACCAAAGTTAACTGCCCTGCCATGCCTTGCCTTGTCTTGCCTTGCCTTTCCCCCAGAATTGCTGCCTAATGTGACCCTGCAGTATTTCTGACCAGAGAGGCACTATCAAAGCTTTGTTTCACTTCCTATGCTCTAATCGTGTAATGAGTAACTCTTCTAAATAGCAAGCAGGAAAAAGGAGCATTAAAATGAATCAAAACCTTGCAGTGACCTCCTGTTTTCACTGGTCAAATAAGCAATGTATCTGACACTGAGTACAAACAGAACTGCCTCTTTGTGGAATAAAAGTTGGTGTTGGCTGATGTGTTGCTGTTTGAGCAACTAAGAAATCAAAACATGAACACACAAACATATACGCACAAATCCTTTTTTATGCTCCAGGTTGCTAGTGGTCTAGTAGATTAAACATTTCTAATGATGTTCTGCAGATCTGAATATTATATGAACCTGTAGAGATTCACCCATACTTAATACTAGCTTTTTGTACTCTGATCAAAATAATTCCATTCCACACAGGTGTTCATTTCATAAATTAGGAGGGGAAAGAGAGTTCTTGCTAGACAAGTGACATGACTAGCATGAAAGTACAGAATGACTATTTAAATTGAGCTAGTATGGGGAAAATGAGAACATAAAGTTACAGGGCTTCTTTTATCCTTTAAGCATAGAATTAATTTTTCTTTCCATTTATAAAAGCAATAATTTCCAAGGCCTCCTTTCAAGTCATGAATATTTTACCCAGAGCTCTCCCTGAGAGGGAGAGAAACAGCTTTTCAACCAGCTGGTGCAGGGTTATATTTGGCATATGGAGCCTGGATTCAGCTATTGACTTAGAAGCCCATAAATACCCCCTTAACAACAGTGCTGTGTGTAATACATATCGTTGGGGAACTCCTTAACACAGATTTCTAAGGTATCCAGCCTATCAGTCTACTAACAACACAATACACAACAAAGCAGAAGACTTGCATTTCGATCAGATTGATAAAATCCTGAGGCTGGCAGAAGCTGGGGAGTCTTCAGTAACAAAACAAACTCTGGGAAATTGTTTAATGAAGGAGGAAGCTAAAACCTTTTCACTAGTCCTTAGAACCATTTTCAACTCATTTTGCATGGTGTATTAGTGAAAGATGTTGAATTAATAGTGCTGAGCAATGACATATGTTTTATGCAAGTTACATATACAGTACAACCAGCAACAATACAAGCTTTTTCATAACACCAGTTGGGCTGCCATGGAAGTCTGTTTTCTTCACAGCTTCAAGTTCTAATATGACTTGGTTTCAATTAAATATTTTAGGGTGGGTTTTTTTCCTGATGAAGAGATCAAAATGATTCTTCAAGGTTAGTCAATTCTCCCTTATTGGTAAAATTACTTATAAAATTAATTTCTTTTTTATATATGTGCAAATGCTGTTGTTCATTTGCCTGACAAAAATAATATAAGGTCTGTATATGCTGAAAAGTTCAATGCATGTGTTGTGCAGGCATGTAACAGCTGGGATCTATCACTGCCAAGTGATAATTAAACAAAGCTGGCAACAGAACTCTGGGAAAAGTTTTGTATGCTAAACAGAACCGTGTATCTTCTGTTAGGAAGTTTCTTGTGGGTGTGTGAAAAATGCATTCAGATTACTTTCTGGTTTGTTTCCATTTAATCATTTACCAGAAGTCAAGACAATTTCAATCAGTTTAAAATGGGGAGGTTAACTCTCAAAATCATTAAAATAAGGAAGGTCAGTCAAGTAGCAGAATTCTTTGAAATTTACCTTATTTAGAGAATTAGAGTAAAATGTGACTTCTTAACAGCATCCATAATTAACCAATTCTGCTTAATTTCCAGGCTGGCAAAAAAGTTGGGTAACTTCTATAATAAACTTTAAAGGGAATATTGTAGACTTATTATACAAAGTGTACACATATAATTAAGTATTTCAATCTAAATTCTGGCTCTAAAGGTGATGCACATTGAGTCAGGCAAAAGAAACTGGCAGGATGACCATGGCTTTAAAAAGGTTTACCTGTCCTGTACAGTCTGAACATTTATCTTTCTACAGCTTTAAATATGACTACTCATAGTATGAAAATCAAACATATGTGATTTATTGGCAGGAATTAGTTAAACATGTTGTTATGTACACAATTAGACATCCTGAAAGGAAGACAGCGAAGTTATGTTCACGTGGCAAGTACTTACAAGGAAATGACAAATACCTCACTCTCCTGAAGTGAGGGAAGGAAATGAAACTTTCTGAAGAAACTGCTATGAACGGTTTGGTTATCTCCAGATAGTATGAATCTTATTGATGCTACATGGAACCATAGGGCTGGAATCAATATGCCAGTTCACCAGTCTGTACTGTAGGTTGCTGCACTGCAACGCTTCATACAAGAGTAAATTACTTGAAAAGAACTCAGAATCTGTGACATTGAGAGCTTATTGCTTGCTTATTGCTATTGGCAATGGATAAAGCTGTTCTGGAGTTATGCTAGCTTTTTTGGGAAAGGCCTTGAAGATTGTTGTGATGATGTCCTATGCTCTTGACTATCATGCAACATTTCACCTTTTAAGTTAGCTCAAACTGTCTCAGAGTATCTGCTTATTAAGAGCTAAATGGACTCTTCCTTCAGCCAGACACATTATACAGGAACTACACCTGCCAATAAACTGAAAGCTTTCACTGCTCTGATTCTCAAATTATCTGCCTCAGCCTGTCTTTTTTAATTAATTATAGCCAAGCATCTGGAATCCATGGAATATCTAGGGCAGTGAATTTACACTGTGGGTGTCTAATTTTCATCTTTTGTCCTTTCCTTTGCTTCTGGTCACTTAGTCCTTCAGCCAGTATGAGCTGTATCCGCTCTTAAGATCTCTTTGTAACTGCCATCAAACATTGCCACTATTTGGTCTGCAGTAACTTGGAGGACAAACTTTTCAGTAGTATTTTCTTATTGCCCCAGTATAATATGGAAAAGCAGACAATAAGCAAGTACAATCCCCTTTGAATTTAAAACATGAGAAAGGTTACTAGAAAGCCTTCAGATTTACAGTTTATTAAAGCTGCAGTTTTGAGACTGGCTGTGGTAACTGAGAAACTTTATAGATTGTAGTGCTTGTATACACTGCAGATCTTGGAATACAGCTTGAAAGTTGTTTTCAGCCAGATACGTGTTCTGTAAATGCATCATGGAAGAGTATTACAGTCTGTAAAGTATTGTATTTAAAGCTTCTATCTGCCACTAAGTACAAAAATGTTTCCTGAGGAAATGTAGCTGGTTATTATTGTGGGAATACAGTGGTCACTGAGGTGACATTATGTAGGAACTTTTTGATGCAGATCAATACTGGCAATTCATTTGGGTGGGTATGAAATTTCTAGTGTTAGTCCATTAATGTGGAAAAAGAATAATGGAAGACAGGATGCAAAAACAGATGCAAAGGAAAGGCAATGATAAAAGCAAACAAAGTTTTATATATTACAATGGGAAGGGAGAAGGAGCAGGCTAAAAAGCTTACAGTGTATGACTAAATTATTCACTGTATGGTAGGGTATCAAAAAAAGGTCCTGCTATTAAAACAGAGGGTGTGTGCTGAGTTCCCTGCTATGATAATGATCCCATGTGAGATCCTTACAACAATTATTACTGTAATCTTGCACTCTTTTCCTCCTGCATGTACACTAGTGAAGTAGCTAGAGATGATTTTAAAACAAAAATGCAAAGTGGAAACAACAAATTATCTCCCCATTTACAGTAAGATACAGATGTATCTTTTATATATACATATAAGGTGGCTGTGGTTGTCTTTCGTTTTTCTGTAGATCATTTTTGCTATTAAGACAAGATTGAGTGATTATACCATGATTTGCAATTAATGTGATTAGCAGATTTCAGCCACATGAAAAGTAAGCTTTCCATCAAATGGCAGTAAAAAGTATCTACAGTACAAAAGATACTGCAGTAAGAATCAGAGACTGAAAGTAATAGCTTGTCATGATTACGTAACATCTCATAGCATGGTCCTGAAATCCCTGGATTCTTTCTGTTAATTACTATCACATTATTGAAGGCAGGCAACCCACATTTAGTAGACAGTTTTCACAATTCTCATTAAAAAATGTGGGCTATATCTAGCTTATTTTTCTACTACTCAAAAATTTGTGAATCTCACTAATGAAGACATTACAAGCAGGGAGCTTTTGGGTAAGCACAATGAGGATCCAAAAAACCCTAAATCAAGTCAAAGCAAAACAGATATATCAGCATGTTTAATCTTAAAATAGTGTTTAAAATTCTAGAATTAGCTTACATGGTTGTTCATACCTAGGAAGCAACAGCTTTTATAATGATCAGCAGAAAAAGCAGAATAATTTCAGTAGGAGATATAGATATAGATAGATACACACACACATATATATATGAGCAATCTAGCAAAATCTTGCCGACATACAGAACTGCCTAGTAATACATCAAGAAGAATCAAGCCAAATTTACATACATATAGTGAAAATAATCTCTAAAGGGGTAATAATCTCTAGATGGGCTCAAGCTTAGTCCTTTAACAGCATTGCTGGATGAAATAGCCAGCTCTTTGTTTTAAGATGCATCATGCTTAGAGGTAACTGGAAAAATCTGTAGAAATATGGATAGCTGAAAAAATTAGTGACTCATGATCACTTTAGTCTCCTCAAATATTTTTCACGGGTTATTTCAGATGATGGAAAAATGATGTCTCTCCTACTGCTTCCTGGAGCTTTCTGATAGGCTGTTCTGCACATGCCTTGAAGTAGCCAGCCTAATACTAAGACTTTGATGCTAATGAAATCTAATTGGCTGCAAATTAATTTTGAACATAGCAACCACAACTGTGTGAACTGCTACAATGAGACATTAGCTTGTCTATGAAGCACAGAAGTACCAATTTTAAGAGAAAAAAAAGGGTTTGCAGAGTATAGAGTGTGCCAGGCACAGTACAGTGGACTCTTGCCTGTATTCCTCTGCTTTCAAGGACTATGGTTATGAAGCATAAAGTAGCAACACCAGTTTCTTTCCATCTTGTTACAGTACACAACACAGCAGTGCCATCTCCTCCTGTAAAGAGCTGTTAGTAAGGATACTTTGCAGTGCTATGGTGGTACATAGGATTGATGTTCGCTATGCTTTATTTGACTTCTGAGGAAGGTTTTACAGGGACAGGTGGAAGAGTCTGAACTTGCTGATTATCTATGAGATAATGAAAAATCTCCAAAAGATAGGAGCCATTAAAAACATGGTCAACATTGTGCAAAAGTAGCAGTTTAAAATAAGTATTTTATGGCTAGACACAATATTTAAAATATATTTGGAGCGCTGTAAACTTTCAAAGAAAAAAACCCTATTTAGTCAAGGTAAATAAAAATTTATGTGAATTATTAGGACTGAATATGTAAAACTATTTCTGATTTTAACAAAGTAAATGTAAAAGTGAAAACATATTTTTCTAGATTTTTTTTTTTTTCTATTTTAAGATATTTTTTCCCTTTAAATCTTCTAGGGTCTTGGAAGCATTTTAATATTTTTTACTTAAAACTGACTAGACCATGAATGAGCCTTCATACCAAAATAATAATATTGTTGTTCATATGTAATTAATTGTTGGAACAATAAAAATGTTAGGTAGGACTCTTAAAATTGATTTGGTGTATACTTGAATAAGAACAGTCAGCAGTATTTAAAATGAGGATACAGGATATCAGATGCATAGTCTATGCAACTGGATGCACTCACTCCTTCCTGAGGAAAACTTTTATTCTAAAATTGCCTTAATTTACAAGACTTCATTAAAGGGAGGTATCTAATTTCCCTCTGAAATACAGAAAAATGAAGCAACACAAACCATATTCTCTTGAACAATTATGTTAAAATCTGGCTAAATATTTTTATTTCAAATTCACCTAAAAATTTATGGTGTCTTCCTCCTGTATTCTACTATGCAAACTGATTTGGCAGGGATGAATTGCCAGATATTGTACGTTTGTAACTTGTGAATATAATTATTTCTAAATTTTCAAGGGACTGTCTTGCAGCCTAGTAACTTCCCTTGTGATTTTTTATTACCCCTCTGTAACTCGTTGTTTATACTACTGTATTTTGTATCACTAAGATATAGTTTTCGGTTACTTTGAGGTAAAGGACAAATGAGCCCAAAGGAGCCAAATCTGCAGTATATAGGTATTGATTATGCTAGTCCTATATTTTAATATATTTACCTTATTCTTAGACTGGATGTTGCTCAATGGCTTTGTATTGTTACACTCTAACTTGAAGTACATTTGGAATTCGTAATTAAAACCTGCAATTTTATTTTCAGAATTAAATCATGGGTAGATAAATATATATTGGTTGGCTTTACACTACTTTCACAAGATATATCAGCATGCATTCTCCACGTCCCATATTTATAGGCCTTATAATGTATTGCACTGCAGCTTTATTTTTTTATTTTATTAAAGTCTTTAGAATTATCCTGCTAAAGTAGCCATAGTTTTTCAATAAGCTTTGATGGAATCATACAAAATCAGATATTAAATGTGCATTTCAACAGAAAAATGAGACATATCTTAAAATAAATAGTCTGAGAAAACATTACCATGCAAATAGAATGTAAATGAGAAGAAAAGAGAAAGGAACTATGGCGGAATATGCTTATAAAATAGATGGAAAAAGTAGGTCACAGAGAGGAAAAAGAATAGAGACTGGCTTTATGTGATATGCAATCTTATAATTTATTTAGTTTATAATTTATTTACAAGAGCATCCATGCATCAGAGATAGTATAGACTTGCTCAAAAATGGATGGAGTCGATCTGCCTGCACTCCATAAACTGTGTTACAAGATCATACAAAAATCCTAATCATACAGTATTAGCAGCTCAATTTCAATCAGTGAAACAAGAACCCCTTTCAGAGCAATGTGTGGAGAAAAAATGCATTAAGCGGATGTGAGAGAGGGATGTTCCACTGAGCTGCCATGCCCCAGGAATCACTTTTGATTCTGAGAAGCATTACTAAGTAGTGACAATTAAAGTTACAAATCATCCAAACCAGAAAAGGACCAAATCTTTGGGTGCCAGATGCTTGCCTTCTATATTGAGATTATGTGTGTAGCAAACATATCTTAGACATTTTTGTATTGGTTCATTGGACCCTAGTTCAGCCAAAGACTCTGAGCAGATGTACATTCCTTTAATGTCAAGAATACTTGAATATATACTAACAGTTAAGTGTACACTTAAAATTTTTTCCTGCCAGAGCTAAGCATTGTGTCATTATCTGTGGTAGAAAAAACATGATATGAATGTAGATAATTCTGAGATGAAGTTCCAAACTGTAAGTGTGCCAGATGCCTTCCATTTATATCTTTTCATTAATATTTCCATTCTGAATTTAAGACTGACTTATCTGAAGTCTTCTAATGTCCACAAAACACACAATTGCCATCACAAATCAAATTACAGTACTCCATTGAGTAGTCAAGTATTTGCTTCACCAGACTGTTTTTTGAATAAAAGCAGAAGACGTGCTTTCAGTAAACACTCATTGTAGTGGCAAAAAACAACAACAACAACAACAATAACAACAACAAAACCCCAAACCACTAAACAAAAACAAAAAACCAAACCAAAGCAAAACAAAGATATTAAAATGGCTTTAACTATTTTAATAATGTTTGAGTAAAATGTTCTATTCCTAAACATATTATTGCTATTTGATTCCAATTATAGTTATATTCCATATAAAAAACTTGAAAATTACATTTCAGTGCTGATTGGTAAATAAGAAATAAATAATGGAAATAATAATGAACAACAAAGAATGGAAAATAGTATGATGTTTTCCCCAAAAAAGCCAAATCATTCATTTTAATTTTTACATGAAATCTGTTATCTTAAAAAAACATGTAGCCAAGATGCAGCATATCATACCCATTTCTTTATTAGTGTAGCCAAACCTGTGGTGACAACACTATGACTTGTCATCAAGCCAAATTTCTCTTGTAAATCTGGTTGCTCATCCAGGATCAGCTTGTGGTTGCTTAGTCCTTTGATTCCTATTCTCAGAGTTGAGGAAAGAAAATAAATTAGCATTCATCTTATTTCATGCCTTGTATAAAATGCAACCCCAGAGTAGAGTCCATCTCAAGAGGATCATAGGAAGCCATTCAGGAAAAAGCAGATGGGGGAAATGTAAGTAAACAGGCTTAGCCGAAACTGCATCCTCCCTGGTAAAGTATCATTTAGATCATTATGGGAAACTATTTTCAGATCAATCTGGGAATTTCAAATGTAACCTCTTGTACATAAGGTTGTAATGAAATCCAGACCAGTGCACCAACCGGCCTACTAAGCTTAGACTTTCTTTTAAGCGGCTATTTGTCAGGAAAGATCTAACACTTAACATGTGGTCCAAACAGTAATGGAGTCTGAAAACACATTAAAACACAAACCGTTATTGAGGCGTTAAGAAAGATGAGCAACAACACACCAGTGCAGTGATCACTGACAGCAAACACAGGGTTGTAAGTGATGCCATAGCTCTGCCAGAATGCCAGGGACCCTTAATGTCCTGGGTCATCTATGGCTGCAACAGTCTATCACGTATAAACAGTAGGAGTCGTGCCACCTTTTTGCTCCACCAACAACAGTGTGATGCCTGAGAATCATTTGTACCTTTCATGAACAATGTGGGCAGCATCTTGTCTCTGCTCAGGGGACCGGGTGTTGGGAGGGAGAGTGTTGGCACTGTGTCTACACTGATGATACTAGTCAAGGGCTGGGTGTTGGGAGCAAGGGTGTCTTAACAACATGTCATTAAACATTAATACAACATTTACACCTGCTTCATGACTTCACTTAAATGGCTTATATATTCATTGTTTATCTTCATGAAGGCTGCATGTGAAAGACTTGGAGATACATGTGCAAATTTTATTGATGGATATCAGAGCTGATCTTTCAAGATAAGGAATTAGAGTTATCAATTTTACTTTAATTACTGTCTCATTCAATTATTAGGTGATAAGGAAATTGTTTTCATTATTTAGAGACAGAAGACTTGCTACCTCATGCCTTCAGGTATTACTCCTTGTTAAAAAAAGAAAACCAAAACATTAAGGTTACATTGCTAAATGCTTCCTTAGTATCAAAAAAATATGCTCGCTTCTAACTGACTTGTCTTTCACAAAATACATACATAGGGAGTGCCTGTCTTTATTAAAATATCTTCAATTAGGTTTCTCATTGTAAGCTTGTTTACTCCATCAGGATACAAATAAAACTGTTGGACTTAAGTCGCTGCCATTTCAAATGACTTACCTTCACATGGTCTGCCCTTTAAATAACTCTATATTATCAATTAAATCTAAGAGATGTTGAACTTCACTGTTTTTCTTATTAATTTCTCATTCTATTACATTTTTCATTAAGAATAATTGGCTTAGAACATTGCTTCTATGGTTGCCTGATTGTTTTATCCGTATTTTCAACATAACATTTTTGTTCTTTGTGCAGCTGTGCATCTCCTTCTCACCATACAATGAATGTTTTTCTTCTGTTTAACATTTGCTGTACTATTTCTTACAACAGGATTGTTCGTCCATTCCCTCCTGCACTTTGTATATTACCACTACTGGTGTGTAAAATAAATCCCTTCTGTTGTTTTGGGTTCCTCATATTTGTCAGAAAAGCTTCCTCAGGAATATGTAGGCACTTTTCTAATTTCTGTTACATACTTAATAGATCAACACTTGGATTATCCGCTAATAGCTGACAAAAGTAGTACTACTTCTTTAATTTAGGGAAAGATGCAACATCTTCCACTTTCTCTCTTGAGTTTCAAATTGATGACTGGGAGGAAATGTATCTTTTGATTTGATTTTTTTCTTTTTCTGAGAAAATATTATAATTTTAACAGCTTAGGTAAATGAGGAATTATAAGCATACATTTTTAGCCTATTATCTCAGACACTGAAATCTCCATCCCAGCAGACACAAATGCCTTTCAACTACACTTTGAAATCTGATTGTTTGAGTTTATAACTTTAAACAAAGAATGCAAAATATCTTACAGCCAGAAATGGAAAAAAGGTAGCCAAATGTTTTGTCTTAGTAATGAACTAAAAAAAAAGAATCACATACGGTCATTTTAGTTGTACTTTAAAAAAATCTGAAAAGTTATTTTTATTGTTTAAAATTCATCCCACAGACACACACACAATATTTTTTCATCTGTATTGTACTTCAAGGATTTGCCACCTTATGTTTGATCATTTGTAATTAAGATACATATTTCTAAACTCAGAGTACAGGTACTAAGTAATTGCAATACATGATTTCTGGTCAAACCTCAGACAGGAAAAAAATGCTGCATTATTTTAAGTTCTTTGTAGTAGTTAATTCAAGAGTTTTCCACAACAATGCAACTATTCTGTAATCTGCAAAGGGTTAGATTCATTGGATAACACATGTATAATGAATAATTAACTTATATATGTTTAAGTAATTATGGTATTGATACATTTGTTCCAAACTGCAATGTTTAAGAATCCTAAATCTGAAAATGTTTTTTGGTATTACTGATGAGGGACAACTAGTTTTCAATGTGGAGCTCATAAAAGAAAGTAATGTAGATAATAGTTTTTTAAGGGAATTTTAAAAACAAAAGCAGTAGTTGTAGTTTCATTTACTTTAGTATTCAAAGACTAAACCCAGAATACACACTTACAGTGAATGAAAAGCAGGCAAGCAATGAAACAGGAGTATGTTATGGTATGCATTATGATATGGTTATGCATTTCAATGCTTGCTAATTTATTTATCTTCTTCCTACACAGATTCTTTAGCTTTGTTTCATTTTATTTCTGTTTCATTTTATTCTTGTGGCATGAGATGCTTCAGATAGCTATGTCTTTCCTTGATATCATGTAAAGTTTGCAATGCTCTTACATCTTGGAGATTAGGCATTAAGTCATGAGAAGTTGAGGAAATAGTTACCTTATGTTAAGTAGATAAAAAATCAAGGTACCAAATCATAAACATAATGTTA
Source organism: Falco rusticolus (assembly GCF_015220075.1). Classification (NCBI taxonomy): domain Eukaryota; kingdom Metazoa; phylum Chordata; class Aves; order Falconiformes; family Falconidae; genus Falco; species Falco rusticolus. Next base: position 51,578,143 of record NC_051210.1, read on the forward strand.
AAGCAACTATTTTCAATACGCAAACCATTGGGTTTCCTGACCAGTCAGAACAAGCCAAAGGTTTCACTAATGAAATATTGATTGCTGCCAGTCCTATGACAGTGGCATCGCTTAAGGCAGTGTAAATAAGCAGCAACTCAAGGGCCAGACTCACCAATATTGAAACAGGGATGTCACAGCCATTGATCTGGGACTCATTAGAGTGCAGACTGAACATTACTGTGCAGTCGTTCTAGTGAGATGGATCACCATTTGCAGATGGAACTTGCAGAGTGATTTTACTGTCTTTTCCTGAAAAATGTATGTAGTTTTCCAACAATAGGGAGATTTGTGGGTACACAAATCAAGTCTATTATGGAAAGGATATTTGTCTTGGAGCTTGGAGCTGCTTTTACAGACTCTTTGATGATAAACCCTGAAGCCAGATCAAGGCAACATGGATGTAGTGTTAACCTGCAAAGCTAGAAACTTTAGCACAAAGCTACAGGTTAAGGAGACTTTACTCCTTTCTGTAATAACTATTAGGATAGTGTTTCTGTGGCATAAGAACTTTTCGGGAATTAATTGTACGCGTTAGTTTCTGAATGCCCAAAGATTATTGAGGAAAGTTAGGCTCATTAATTTATTGCTACCTATTAGATAGAACAACAATGGTCCCAGGCTACTCTGGAGGAATATAGGGATACACAATTCAAAATATTGCAGGCTAGCTCTCTAAGAAGCCTGATAGACTGTAGAAATCTTGAAGATTAGCTGAAAGGCAATCTGTAGGACAGTCTCAGGGAAGACAATAATTAGCCAGCAGGCTGGACCCACATCTCTTATTGGGAGCATAGCAGATTACCCTTCAACTTCTAATTTGGATGAACAGTATGAACGAGGCAGCCTTTATGTCATCAGTGATCTAAATATCATCACATTCAGAATACTCTTGAGTTTGTGGCACTGCCATATTATTATTTTTTTCTTTCGGATAGAGCTTACACTTCCTTGTAAACAGGGCATAGATGGCCTCAGGGGGTTCTTTATTGAGTCTTTGACTACAGAAAACAATTCTTTCCCAATGGAAAAAAGTAATAGCCTGCCTGATATTCAAGCTATGCACTTCTATAAGCAAGCTGAATCCTGATCAGTTTCTTTCAGCCTAAAATGTTCAAATCTATTACACTGGAAGCAGTACACAATATCCAATAATTAATTTCTATACAATCCTTATGGTTTTGGAGTTTTTTAGTCTTTGACTTACACTGTGGGAACAAGTCTCATGATGACTAATTGGAACTAATTACTTCTTAAAACAAATTATAGAGAGTGAGATAGGAGGGGGAAATCCATAAAAAAATCCTTTCTGTAGAATATGTGAGTGGGTGTATTGTGCCTGAGCAGCTGTGTCACTAAGTACTTTGAAGGCTCCCTGTGATCTTACAATCCTAAAAATTCTGGGCAAAATACCTATACATGTAATTTCAAACTTACTTTTCTGCATGAAATTTAGGATTAATATATAGTGAGTTTAGTGTTCTGTCATGAAGTCACTTAATTTAATCATTACTTTATGTAAGTGATTATTGGAATGCAATAAAACCCTCCAAATAAAAAAATAGTGGAAAAAATGAAGGATGTGGGTGGGTGATACCTGATAAAAGTGGTTTTACCAATTGATTTTTTCACAGAAATGCTAATCACACACTTCAAAGGCTTCTTATTGAAGTGTTTTCTTCCAATCTGTTTTAAAAGTGACTGATGCTTTTGGTCCCTGGTACTGACTGATACCTATATATTTAAGAGACACCAGTCTCCAGCTGAATATCTGCCTGAATGACAAGATTCATCAAAAGATTCTAAATCATGTACAATGCCCTGAAATTTGTGACACATTACTAAATTCAGACACTATTTTACTCTGTTCTTCAAATCTTTTTAAAATAAGCATGGGGTCTTTTTGAAACTAGTGACAATAATAAGATTGGCATGAAAGACCCAAATGTAACCACAATTTGGTCGTGGTTTTAATTTTTTTTTTTTTAATTTAGATCAAATTCCAGATTTTTACACATACACCACTAGAAAGTGTCTCTTGCCTAAGATTATGACAGAACAAATCTTTTAAAATAACAAGCCTGGCAGTTCAGAAATGGACATATTGATTTTCAATCTCAATACTGTCTAATCAAGCAAGCCAGAAAACAATATCTAGAATTCCTGGGGGGTGGGGGTGGGGGTGGCTGGCAGTGTGTGTGGGAAAGAAATAAAAAATTATTATTATTATTATTAGTAGTAGTAGTAGTATTGTATGACTCATTATCTTCTGGAACACTGATTTTTATTTAAACAAAACTTTTTTATACATATATTCATTTATTTCATACTCCACGACAGTATATATCACTGAGAATAAAAATCAAAAGAAGCTTGGCTTTCAGCTAGATTCATCTAATCCCTAATTTGTTAAATCCTATTAATTTTGCATAGTAACCTTATGTACAACTTATGTAAGGTCTTGTAAAGACCAAGTTTTCTGTGGCCCTTTCAACAGACAAAAGTTGCCGCAGCTCTATGTTTTTTGAGGTAGGCTGTGTTTTTCCACTTCACAGTCTTTCTCAGCACAACTTGTGCTTTTGCTGAATACTGTCATTGGGACTCAAAAGAAGTATTTCTCCTTAAATGTCTTCAGCATTCTTTTCTCTTTGTATCTTGACGCTGTTTAGGCTTTTAATTGTTGGATGCTTTATTGCCTGCAGCATGGCCATAGTATAAATCCTTCAACTCCAGCTTGTTCATAACAATATTAAATCAAATGGGATGTTGCGATCACAATCAGTGTATCTTACAAAGTTTTTGTTCAGTATCAAACTACTAGATGTGAAATAGTAGAGGAACCATTTTTAAAACAAATATTTTCATTACTTTAGTCATACATTTAATCAAGTCCTAGTGTTACAAGTGAGATTTACAGTAGCATGTTTCAAGACATTCAACTCACAGTGGGAACAAAGAGGTACACAAAAGGTTGTATTTTACAACAATATGTGTCATTATAGTTACTTAGGGTAAAATATTTACTTCAGTGGAACACAAGTTCAAAAACATATATGAAATTCATCCTATATGATTGAGGAAAGGGATCAAATTAATTGAGAATTGTTTTTTTCTTTTAGTTGCCTCTCAATGTCACTCCAAAGACGATCCTTTCTTCTCTACAGGTCATATTCATGTATGCTTGGTGTTAATGAAAATCTCTAAGGAACAGTACTGTATTGTACAGTTTCTGCTATTGTTGCATACACCCTTCCATCTGAATGCTACGTTTTGAAGCAGTGTTTGACTTTATAATAACAGTATTTAGTTAATGTGTGCATGCACATATTTTACAGCTAAGCTTTAATCACTTTCAAAGCTACGTTTTTGTTTACTGGTCTTCTGAAATTAATCACTGCCCATGCATTGTTAAGAGAAAAATAATGGGACATTGATGAAGTGGCTACAATTTGTGTGTTGTGTATAAAAATCAGATTATGCAGAATCAAATGAAGATCCTAGAAGATGTTATTAAGGCAAGCTTTTTCCCTACCTTGCATTGCAAATGGTGATGGTTAAAGGTGCAGCAATTATCTCATGGTAATATCAAAAGAGGGGAATGCTTTAATAAATATTTGAAAAACTGTTAATCTATCTGCATGGACAGACCTAGTGCAATCTTCAAGAAATGCTGGTTTAACAAGGCAGTTCAGATTTCTGTAGGTTTTCTGTGTTATTATCAGTAAGTGATATTCTATCTTCTGTTAGTGAAGTGATTTTACACTTAAAAGCATGTATGCCACATGGCTGGGGATGAGGACAATGTATATAAAAGAGGTTAAACTCTGTATAGTTAAAAAATTTAGGAATAATATATCAGGAGAATAGATATTTATATTAGAGGGAGAGAAGAGAGACGTAAGTGCTGATCTTTATCTGCTTCAAGAGTCATAACTTTCCAACACATTATAAGAACAACAGAAGAAGAAAAAAAATCTGTGGACTGCAGATGTCTTGATCACAATCTCTTTCTCAGAACATTCACTGTCGAAAATTGATTTCTTCTTCAAATTCCATAATACTACGGTTCCAGCAGCATCAAACCAAAATGTTTGGAATTAAATTTGATTAGTGGGTGGGAGGCGGGGGATGGGGGGGTTAGATTGAAAAAAAAAATAGAAGAGTGACAAACCTTTCCTCAGAGTCACAGGAGTTCTCCTCATCCACTTCGACTTTTCATAGTCCTAGAAGCCTGCTGTCAGCTCTCTTCTCGAGGTAACACTGAAGATAAAAATAAAAGTTTTGGACTTGGCTTCAAGTTTTAACAATAAAAAAGATAAGTGAAAATGGAAAACTGGAAGAAGACAAGGAAGGTACTAAACCAAAATCTACTGGAAACTTCCCGACTAGTTCATCTGAGTTTTTTTCTTTTATTTTTCTTTATTTTTTAGACTGGGGGGTAGGGGGGTGGGGGTGGGTTGCCTTTGTTGTTGTTATTGCTTTTTTTTTCTTTAACTCAGGTTGCAAAGAACAATCTTGCTTTTAGCCAACTGCACACCTGAATAATTGTATTTGTGGTTTTGTTATTGCTCTGTCTGCTTCCAGAAAGAGTGCACTCAGAGTAGTCAAAGAATTTTCTCTTTTTCCCTACTGGGATTGTGAGCAGTTTTATCTGTCGTTAACTCATACCTTCCTTGTATGTCTTGCTAGGATCTGCACCAAGCTGAACATAAGTTTGCTCTCTGCTTTCTTTCCCTTAAATAAGCTATTTGTGACAGTCAGGCATTCTACCTTCCAGTGACAGAAAGCTGCTAGGTAAATTAGTCACTACATCTTCCATCTGTATCTCATGCATCACTGTTTCTTTGCCAGATATTTTTGTAATGGAGACAGAATAACAGTACTGTGATTCTACCTTTCATTTTTCCTTGAGTAGGGAAGTAAACAAACTCCTTTATTTGCATGAAATAAAACTGGAATACTCATCTGGATCAATTTTTTTCAGCTGTAAAGTACATTTGCACTAAAGAATAAACACCCCCCAAAATCAACAGCAACAAAGAAAAAAAAAAAAAAGAAAAAAAACCCAGATCCCCCCAATATTAAGACACTCCCAGCCATCCAAAAACAAAACCAAAAAAAACCCCAAACAAAACCCAGAAATAAAAGATATGTCATTTTAGAGTTGACACCAGCTTATTTTCAGCAATTTTGCTTAATCTTTTTTTTCCTAAAGGACTGATGACTCTGCCAATACGGTAATAGACTACATGCTTCTGTCTGAACCCACAAGTAGTAGCAGAATTCATTGTACCCACAGGTAATTTTCCTTTTCCACCTGCACTTAAAAGAAGCCGTATTTCTCTGTGTTTGCAGCACATTCATCGTTTATCACAAAATCACTTTAGGATTACATTCCTCCATGCAGTGAAATAAAATATGTTCCACTCTCAAGGCTGTTGGGTAGACAAATGAGAATCCTAACTGGAGAACTGCAAAGGGGAATACAAGGGGCCACTTCGATGGGGGAGCATGTGACTACTGATGGCATCAAACTGTTTTCTAAGAACTGTTAATGAGACCAATTTCCTGTTAGAGTGAGCATTGTAGATACATGCAGAACAAGATATGTTCTCATGCTGAAATTGCAATCTAAATGGACAAAGTAGAAAGTTAACAAATAATATCTTGGATTTGTTCCCTTCTCAAAATACTTTACCACAGAAGGTAGGAAGGATGAAGGTATTGGTTATTTAACCAAGGTCACACTATGGGTCAATGGATAAGATAAGAAAGTTCCCAGTCAAAGTCAGTAAGTTGAGTGTCACCAAATTAAAATCCAAAACTGAGCTCCAGATCTTGCTTAATACAGGGCCTGCAATTTTGTCTAATCCTCATGGAAGGAAATGTGTAGGAAGAGAATACTATTACTATCTTTCCCTCTTTTCCAGTAGCAGTGCCAGTCAGAGTCTGGCCCAGGGCCTTGGGATCTAGCTTGCTAAAACCATTAGTCTTCTTGGTCATACTTACATACATATCTACAAAATAAAACCGATGAAAGTACTGTAGAACTTCTTCCCAGGACCCCATGGGACAATGTTGGGATGTTTCAAAGATACATAATGTTGTGGTTTTACACCAGCCGGTCATTAATTACTACACAGCCCTTCACTGACTCCCTCCTCACCCAGAAGGGTGGGGAGGAGAATCAGAAAGGAATGTTAGACTCGAGGGTTGGGATAAGAACAATTTAATAATTGAAAATAAAACAAAAATGAAAGAACAACAATAATAATAACAACCACCAAAGTTATAATAAAAAAAAAAAAAAAAAGGAGAGAGGAGAGGAATGAAATCCAAAGGGAAGGGAAGAAGGAAAACAAGTGACACACAATACAAACACTCACCACTCACTGACCAATGCCCAGCCAACCCCCCAGCAGTGATCAGCAGCCCCAGCCAATGCCCCCTAGTTTAAATATTGAGCATAATGCCCCATGGTATGGAATATCCCTGTGGATGGTTCAGGTCAGCTGTCCTGGCTGTGTCCCCTCCCAGTTTCCTGTGTCCCTCCAGCCCTTTCACTGGTGGAGCCCGAGAAAACAGAAAGTCCTTGACGTGGTATAAACATCACCCAGCAACAACCATCGTTGTGTTATCAACATTGTTCAAATCCAAAACCCAGCACTGCACCACCTACTGAGAAGAAAATTAACTCTATCCCAGCTGAAACCAGGATGCATAATGACAAATGCTATAGAAGGAAGAGATAAATTGTGATCAAGAATGCAATAGTGCTCTGTCAGCGGGAATCAAGGGACTAATTTGTGCTGGTTCTGTTGATTCTGGTTTTCACTGGGCAACTAAAGCAATAAGATGCATATGAGAGAACACAGCTCAAACCCCAGACTCACTATACTGGATTACAGCTGTCTTGGAGTTGCTTGGACTTCATATATGGTTGTAATTCACAGTTTGCCTGAAAGGGTGCAGAGAGAGCCATATGGTTGTAATTAGTGGCTATATGTGCTTTGGTTACTAATAACAGCCCTAGGTGCCTGAAGGGGTTTTGTGGTTTTAGTGTACAACTATCTACACTTGCTTCTGGTGAGAGGCCTTTGCTGCTTATTCCTCTCTCTTCTTTTTGGTGAGTTATGTCACAGAATGGATGAACAGGTAGAAAATCATTATTGTTGAATGAACCAGTGCTTCACAATCAACAGGAAAGTATGTGTGTTCGTATATGAGCATATATAATTACATATTTATATTTATGAATAAAATGTAGCTAAATATTTATATTTATCTATAAAATAATGCAACAGGAAACTGAATAGAAGAAAAAATTGGCACAATAGGAATGAGCATAGTCTAAGGAAAGGAAAATAATTGGTGTTAGAGTTAACATTTTATAACAAGACGATGTAGAAAAGGGAGTTAGTTATACTGAATAAGGTGCATATTTCAAAGCATGCAATAAAATTAGTTTTACTAATGAAAAAAACATGGCATGAGGGAAAGGCAGTCAAAAACTGGGTCAATAAACATGATCATGAATATGATCTATGTGGAGCATTAACAGATGAGCTAATGCAGTACACTGCGGTGCAGAAACCAAAACTTGCTAAGAAAAGGAGATGGACCTTTTAAAAATTCCCATACTTTTTAAAAGCAAAGAAAATATTTATCTAGATACTTAAAATTAAGTCTATGGGAATCACAGTTATGGAGAAAGAAGTAAAGAATCCTTGTCTAAATTTAGGTACCAGGTGAATTGCTTCTGTGTGGCAGTAATAGACCACACAGGTCTGTTCTGCAAATACATACACTCCTATGCTTCCACCAAGTGTCTGACCTCACTGACACGTAAAGCTCGCACCACCTTTGTCTGTTCCCCATTCCCTCTTGATAATCTGTGACCTTGACTCAAATTATGCTTCTCTCAAGGGCTATTACATTGACATTCATTGGGAAAGGGAATGGGAAGCTGTTGGGGAGAAAAAGAAAACAAAACAGCTGAAACAGACCACTGCAGTGTATCTCAACTCATTTGACTAAACAGCTTATTGCCTTCATGAATTTATTGCTGTTTCCACTCCATTTTTCTGTCCTGTTCATCACTTGATCAACATGAACCTATGTTTCATGTACTGAGCTGTCTTGTCAAGTCCTGGTAGAAGATAACTTCTTATATATATGTCTGCCTAATTATTGTGCAATTCATAACTCCCAATAGGTTTAGAGTAAAGCTTGATGTCAGAATAGACTTTGAATTGATAAAGAATAAAGCTGTATGATAATTTCACCCTTTGTTTGTGTTGGACAAACTGAAAGCTTTTTCCAGCTGATTGGATACTTTATTTTCTTTGACAAAATGAGGGAAAAAACCAAAATTTAAACTCATTGGTTTTTACTCTTTTACTTAGCAACAAATAAAACATTTAAAATGGAATGTCACTGGAAGGACAAAGTAGAAATGGAACATTTAAAAACAGAGAAACACTGAAATTCCTTTGATATTTGTTTCTTTTCAGTTTCTTTATTACAACAATCTGTCTTTCAGAATACCACTCTGTTAGATCAAAATATATTTCTTTACAGAATATTCAGATTAAAAATTTGAGTTTTGAAACAGGGAAATCCAAAACTAGTTGGAGTGCAAGATCTGTTTTCATATGGCCTCTGCATGGCACCATCCTTATATACGTATAAAAGAGGAAAATCAACAAATAAAATCCCATTCCTTCTTTGTCAAGTTTGACTATGTCATGCTTCTCCTGAAATCTGTTACTTCATTTATCTTCTCTACTGTCTCACTCAACCTTTTCTTAAAAGACATGAAAGACTCAGTTTCTTCTAAGTATTTGTTTTGTTGACTCTTGCACCATACAATTGTGAGTCCTGGACAATCAGTCTTTATATTCACTTGTCATTACCTGCCAGTGGGTACCAAGATTGTTACTGTGTTAAGAGTCCTGTGCAGCTTGACATGATCTATCTACAAGGTGACTGGCCTCATTCAGTTCAGGATTCATTCTGTATTGCTGACAAGATATTAAATGTCTAAGGTACTTACTTGTTTCATTATATTAACATAATTTAACGAGGACATAAGCAATTATGGATTTGCTAACTGTGTTATTTCTCACTGAATGTATCTTAGTGAAATAAGACCTTAGTGCTCTGTCTTCCCAGAAATCTCTCTGACCAAACAGGTAACAAATAATGAAAAATTAACTGAATCATCAAGGTGGAAGCATGTGGCATTATGTAAAACTAGCTTTTACTTTAGCTCATGTGTTCCAATATTTTAAGATATTTTTTAAAGAAATTGTAATTAGAAGATTCTGAGTAGCCAGTTAGACTTGCAGGCCTTTGATGAGCCACTCAGGTAACTCATTTTCAGCTTGCATTTTTTTTGCTTCTCAGTCTTTCTTCCTGTTAAGTATTTTTACCTTCTTTGCCTCATATAGAAGAGCAGCAGCACAAATAAACTATATAAAATAAAGTACCTCTATTTCCTGACACTCAAGGAAGCTGATAGCCCTGAGCTCTGTTGCATAAATAGTTCTAAAAACACTCCATTGAAATGCAGTTATTTGACAGTTCACCTAGTCTGAGTTAAAAACCCACTCTCTTTCCTTTTAGCAACACTGCAAACCAGCGGGTGAACCATGGACTTTTCTTGAAAGCAGGCTTCAACGCACACTTCTAAAAGATGTTTATAATTTAAAAAGCATAGCCATGTAATTTAGAGAAGACATTCTAGTATGTGCTTCAAGAAAAATGAATTTTCATTTTGACGGTAGTTTGTGTAAAGTGAAGGAGAAGGGGGTGCCTGCAATTAGAAGATCCTTTTCTTAGATGGGAAAAAGAAAGTGTTTGGCCTTACTTTAAAGTGATATAGCAGCACACGTTGTAAGAAAAGCATGAATGACTTTGAAAATTTCTTTTTTTGTCACAGATACTTGCCCTGCTTCTTCATTATTGCAGCCGTGTGAGCAGGAGTAACTCAACTAAAGCCAGTGAAGTTGCAGTGGTTTTGTTAAAGGCACATTACAGCAACCTTTGCTGTAAACAACCTTTGTTTTTTAAGCAAACATATTTTTTTTTCATTTCAGTGCAGTTGTGGTTTTGTTTGTTTATAGCTAAACAATATAGCTTGTTTGATTACAGCAATCAAAATATTTTGTATTTAAAGGATCCCAGGTTCAGGGTATTTTGATAAGTTTGTGACATTTTGACTGTTTCTTAAAAGGACTTCTTTTTGCTGTTGTTTTTTTTTTTTTCTCATAAAATTCATACACATTTTAACCCCATGTGAGTTTCTAATTTGAGCAGGACTGCTGTCAGTACCTGGAAATATTATATGCTGCATAACCATGTATGACAGTTTGCCACATCTTTGTTCAATTTTTTTTTTTTCTGGAGACCCTGACCAGAAAGAAAACTTAGGTGCTGCAGAGTATTTTAGGTATAGCTTCAATACCTAAAACAGACTATTCAGCATGACCCTTTTGACCTGTCATTTTTTTATAGGCAAAGGGAAATAAAATCTTATAGACGCCTTGAAAATATTAAAATCCTAGTAGGGATGATGGAACTACATCATATTAATGATCTTTCCACATACATCAGTAAGTGCTGACTGTGTTCTCTAAGATCCCTGAATTCAGGTGCAAACATTGTCAGCTTCTCAAATGGCTATATTGATTTTGTTTTCCTACGTTGGATTTCAGACTAATAGTTTGAATTGAATGAATGGGCTTAAATCAATTCCCCTAAGCTATAGTATATCTGGAAAACATTCTCATTGTATTGGCTTGTTTTAGTCTGTAATACACCTGGAGATATTGGAATCAGTAGGCATCTTTAGGGTACATCCAGGAGAGAGTTCATTTTACAGTGACACAACTTTTAATTCCATGGCACAGTTTAATACTTGTATTGCAGAGCACTGGGAAGGAAGCAAACTTTGTGCCGAGACTGTAAGCTACAGGATGAGATCTACATATATCTGTTAATGGAGCATATTTGTGGGTTCCACCCATTTGTGGCACACATTTCCTTCCCACTATGTAAAAGGAGGCCAAGAGAAGTCAGTGGTCCTCAGGCCAAACAAAAGCAGTGCTGCACATCAGACTCCCCATATCACTGAAATGTGCTGAGGGAATAAGCCTTTCACAAGCGTGTGCCTCTCTTAAATATATTGATCCCTTGCTGTGTACAGCACCACGTTAACTCCTGAAAAAAAGCATTGCAGGACAAAGGAATTCACACCTGTATGATGTAAAAACTTAAGGTAAAAACAATGTCAACTCTGACTGAAACAACAGTAGTCTGAATAGGGTGTGTGTAATTAATTGCAATCTGCTGGATAAATTCCATCCTGGGTAGCATACATATTTGATATGAAAGCATCCTGGACCTCCTGGCAGACAAATTCCAGCTACTAACTATTCCAAGATAACTAACTGCCTGTCTTAGCACAGCACCTTGCTGTAACGTGTGATACCATTAGTTCATTACTATCACACAGAGAAGAAATCCAAGTACTAAATCACCATTGCCACTTCCTCTGTCATCCTAACGGAGATTTGCCAGCCAAATCACTGACCTAGTGTAGCTTTAATTAGCTTGTTAATTTTGCTAGGACAATACTGAAAATATCTTGTCACCAGGCATTTTCATACATTGAACATTTACAACAGTAGTTTTCAAGTTTTCACTTGTCACTTTATTTCTTTAAGACATAATTCATGAAAAGCACTGCTAGAGAGATGTTTTCCTATTGTTTGACATGTTACACAATGAGAACTCTTTAATGGTGCTAAAAATAGATGTGTCAGAAAACAAGGAAAATTCTGTGATAGTCATAGTACCTCCCAAATTTTATGCTATTGCCTTCTGTCTGTGCAATTGTTGCAAACAATCCTATATAATGAGATTTTGGAGAATGAGAAGGAAGAGAAATATATCTGTTGTATGTAGATTTTTTTCACTGTTTTGTGGCTTTCTTTTCCTTGTTCTTAATATATATACATCATTTCTATGTGGGAAAAAAGATTATCTGGGGCTGGAAACACTTCTGCGTTTCTTTCCTGCTAAGAGCAGATTGCATGCTACAGTAAAATCAAAGGAGTTATTATTTATAAAGTACAAGATAAGCAATTCTGATAACAAGCAGATGTGTAAATGTTTAATACTCTGCATTGTTACATGCTACAGCAGAAACTAAGGCTGTATAGTCTTGTGGCAGTGCCCTAGATTCCCTTGCCTTTGTTCTAGCCATGCATCATTTAAAGCTCTCTTGGGTGATGCTGTAATACTGAGGAAATGGCAGAGTGAAAAGGGTGGAGGAAAAAAGGAATGAATTCCCATCAAAAGAGAGCGTAATAACCAGTGTAATGTGGTGTATATCACCTGTGTGTTTTACATACAAAAAGAACAGGGCTTACACCAAACAGCATACAGCATTTTGACACACTAACGAAGTCTTCTCAAGCAAAAGTGGTTTACATTTTTTTTTTAAGAGAATTCAAAGCTCACAGTTTATGGAAAAGCAATGCGCATAGGTATTTTTAGAATGTTGCCATTTTAAGGTATTTTCAGCACTGCCTTTTCCAACCTTTTTCTTTCCATCTAGAGCAGGGGGGCCCTCTTCTCTGCTGAAAACAGGTTCTTGCCTCAAATAACATATCTATCCTATCGCTCTCTATCTTCAATAATTCTATTGCCAAGATCTTACAAATGGGATGTCTGAAATCAGAATTCCAAACCCTCAGATTATTTCTTGTGATATGGGCCGATGAGGCGGGTATTTCTCTGAAGTATATAGGATGACATAAATCTCTCTGGATTTAATGGTAACAGTATTAATTACTGAGTGATAATTAGTGTTATAACACCTCTGAACATCATTACGGTTATCAGCTGAAGTGATCCTTTAACTATATTAATAAAGCACCTGGTAGTTTTTAACTTAACATTATCAATGGCATTTATTTTTCAGTCTGTATGCTTTTTCTCCGTTGCTAGAATAGACATATTTAGGCTGTGGCAGTATGAATATTAGAAGTTAGCCAATACACTCATGGAAAAAATGGCTTAAATAACTCATGCATTTATATAAGAAGATGTGAAATAAATCCCAGTTTATGGGAAGAATTCATAGATGATGATTTATTTGGTAAAGACTATACCCTGATGAATAGAAATATCACCCAAAGCTGTCCTGATTCTGAAGAAACAAAACCACTCTATCTCATGGGATAATTAAGTGTATATAGTGACATTAAAAGACAGAGGGCACTGCAGCAACATAAAACTACAATAGAAAGTTGCTGTTGTAATGCACAGCTACACAAGCTTCTCCTTTTCCCATGTTTCCAGTTTTAACAAAATGCTTACCATTTTTTTCTCCATTTTTGTATCAAACTTTTTTATGGGGTCACATTTTATCTTTGCTGGTCTTGAAATGGTAAGAAGAAAAATCAATTCATGCTCTGTCAAACTTTTCAGATTATTTTGTTCAGTTCTCTTGGCACAATGGATACGCCAAAGCACTCTAACAATTGCCTCACTAAAAAGGAATTTTGTTTATTAGAGTGAGGGGCAGAGCACTGCTGTTACAGATGCCTTCAAAAACATGGAAGTTATTAACTAAATGGTCCATTATGTAATGTTTTATTTTATTCACAGCATATATTAGAATTAATATTTCATGTTAATGGACAAATAGTGAAACAGGAGGTAAATTTAGTATATAATAAATTATGTTCAGCTTTATCTTCCCAGCTTTGGACAGTTCACTTCTAAAAGCCGGAATGTTCTGTCTTTAAAATAGCTGAGGATACCTGCTGACAAAACAGACTAGGCATAGAGAGAACTTACAACCTGTGTCTCTTCAGGACTTCTGTGGATTAACTTAAATTCTTCCAGAGCAGGAGTTTGAAATATAGAATCAAAGAAAGTGCATGCACACACACACATACACAGAGCTCTGTTTCTGGTTTCTTACTTCCCTTTTAAGTGGAAATCTGTTATTGACCACTGATTTGCATGAATCAGTAAGACTTACAGAGCCTTCGCTATACCTGCATAGCTGTCTTGGGAAGGAGTTAGGAATTCTGCTCCTAGAGTTCTTCAAGAACAAGAAAACAAGAGGACAAATAAGACCAGTCTCACAGGTCATAATATACACATAAAATGAGTTCATATTCATAATACTTGAGAAAACAGTCCCTTATAATAACTTTATATCTTATAATAGTTACAATACTGTTATAATACTTACAATGCTGTTCTGTTCCCCTGATACAAAAAAGGCAATAGGAGCAAAAGGGTGGATTTTATGCAGACCCCATCTCTCTAGCTTTTCAGTTGTAAGTTTCCAAATCCTAACCTCTTAAATAAATCCTGAGACCTTTTATAAGGATGAGTGAAGGAATGATATTGTACATTTGTGGAATACTGTAACTAATTTCTGTAGTATTTACTTTCCAGAAGACATTGAGGGCCATTAGAATAAAAATGCAGAGACCAGGCAGGATTTTTGAAAAATAGATTAAAATCTTGAAATTATTTTCTGTTTTGAGGGGAAGGGAAACATTGGCTCAGTTTGCAGTACATGAGAAAGAAGGTAACATATTTTAGAATATGAATCATGTAGGTATCTTCAAAATCTGTTTCTGGCAAGATTATCTGTATAAAAATCACAAATAAGAACTCTTAAAAGCATGACTGGAAAACAATACCTTTTGGATCTTTGATCTGCCATTCAGCCATCCTGCCATTCCAGCTTTGGCTGGACCTCAGGGAAAAAAAAAAAGAGCTTGGAAGAATGTCACAAGGTTATGCAGGGCAAAGATTAAAGAGGTGAAAACCCAGCTAGAACTCAGACTGTCCACTGCCACTGCCATAAATCAGAACAAAAAATATTTTTACAAATACATTAGAAACAAAAAGTGGGCCAAAAATAATCTGCAACTTTTATTGGATGTGTGGGAGGAACATTGCCACAAATGATGAGGAAAAGCCTGAGGTATTTAATGCTTTCTTTACCTCAGTCTTTAATAGTAAGAACATCTTCCTTCTTGGTAATCAGCCCCGTGAGCTGGATGATGAAGATGAGAGGCAAAATGAAGTCCCCTCAGTGCAGGAGGAAATGGTTACTGACCTGCTGCTCCACTTAGACATGCACAAGTCTGTGGGGCTGGATGGAATCTACCCAAGGGTACCAAGGGAGCTGGGGCAGGAGCTTGCCAGGCCACTCTCCATCATTTATCAACAGTCCTGGCTACCTGGGGAGATCCCAGGAGACTGGAGGTTAGCCAGTGTGATGCCCATCTACATGAAAGGCAGGAAGGAGGATCTGGGAAACTACAGGCCTGTCAGCCTCACCTCAGTGCCGAAGAAGGTTATGGAGCAGATCAAACTGAGTGCTGTTACACACCATTTTCAGGACAATGGGGGATTCACGCCCAGCCAGCATGGGTTTCTGAAAGGCAGATCTTGCCTGATGAACCTGATCTCCTTTTACAACAAGATGACCTGCCAAGTGGATGAGGTAAAGGCTACGGATGTCGTCTACCTGGACCTTAGTAAAGCCTTTGGCACCATCTCCCACAGCATTCTTCTGGGGAAACTGGCTGCTAGTGGCATGGGTGGGTGTGATTTACACTGGGTAAAAAGCTGGCTGGATGGCTGAGCCCAAAGCGTGGTGGTGAAAGGAGTTACATCCAGCTGGTGACTTGTCACAGGTGGGTGTTCCCCAGAGCTCAGCATTCAGGCCACTCCTCTTTATTACCTTTATCAATGATCTGGACAAGAGGATTGAGAGGACTGAGTGTAAGTTTGCACTCACCCTCATTAAGTTTGCAGATAACATGAAGTTGGGGGGGAGTGCTGATCTGCTTGATGGCAGGCAGGCTCTGCAGAGGGATCTGGGCAGGCTGGACCGATGAGCCGAGGCCATTCCTGTGAGGTTCAACAGGGCTCAGTGCCGGGTCCTGCAGCTGGGTCACACCAGCCCCACACGGCGCTACAGGCTGGGGCAGAGCGGCTGGAAAGGGCCTGGTGGGAAAGGGCCTGGGGGTGCTGGTCCACAGCCGGCTGAGCGTGAGCCAGCAGTGTGCCCAGGTGGCCAAGGCGGCCAGCAGCACCCTGGCTTGTGTCAGAAACCGTGTGGCCAGCAGGACTAGGGAAGGGATTGTTCACTTGTACTTAGCAGTGGTAAGTTCAAGTACACCTCAAATCCTGTGTTCAGTTTTGGACCCCTTACTTCAGGAGGGGAACAGCAGTGCTGCAGCATGTCCAGAGAAGGGCAGTGAAGCTGGTGAAGGGCCTAGAGAGCAAGTCTTCTAAGGAGCAGCTAAGGGAACTGGGATTGTTTAGGCTGGAAAAAAGGAGGCTGAGGGGGACCTTATTTATCACTCTCTATAACTACCTGAAAGGAGGTTGTAGACAGATGGGGGTTGGTCTTTTCTCCCACATAAGCAGCAACAGGACAAGAAGAAATGGCCTCAGGTTACAGCAAGGGAGGTTTAGATTGTATATTAGGAAAACTTCCTTTACTGAAAGGGTGGTCAAGCATTGGAACAGGCTGCCCAGGGAGGTGGTGTAATCACCATCCCTGAAGGTATATAAAGAATGCATAGATGTGGCGCTTAATAACATGTTTTAGTAATGGACATGGCATTGCTGGATTAACTGTTGAACTTGATGTTCTCAAAGGTCTTTTTCAACTTAAATGATTCTATGAGTCTATGACTCTGACTTTATGATTCAAAGACACTGTTACAAGACTGAGAAAAAAGCGAAATGAGCCCAGAGCTAGAGCCCAGATGAGAAATCCATTTGTATTAAAGCAGAATTTTGCAGTGAAGAGAATTTTACATATATATACACATATATATGTGTATATATATATATACACACACACATGCATATATATACAGATATATACATGTACACATATGTGTTTATATGAGGAGGGGAAAATTTACTAGAACTATACAAATAAGAAACTCCTTTTTCTCATATACTTCCTCTTATGGAACAGGAACAAATTTGAAGCAGAATAAAATTTACACCTAGCTTATAGCTATCTGAATATTTTCAGTTATATTTCAGACAGTTAGTGATCTGCATACATTTTTTATGTAAGTGAATAAATGTGAGATTGAAAGTTATTGCTACAATTATGGGACTTCAGAAGACAGCATGGGAAATCTAGTCTGATATTTCTGACAAAGCATGCATAGACTGACAAGAGGTATGAAATATTTTGTGAAACTTAGTCATGTATCTAAAAATAAAATTACACAGTGCTGTATAGCTATGTTACAAAGCCTGTCTACCACACATCTTACAGGTCTATTAAACTTACACATTACAAATAATGTGACCCAAATGTCTGACATTGTGTACCAGGTTGATTTGATCAGAGAAACCAAGCAAACCTACAAATTGTCAAACTGCCTTAAATGACAGCTACTACAGGGTGGAACTCATTCTCTGTTACAATATTCTCTTACTAATACCCTTTAGGAAGGATTGGCGGGGAAAGGAAAGTTTCTGTCATTTCAAGTGTGTGTGTGTGTGTATAAAAGCCTTTATATGACACCTGATATTTAGGCATGACTTTCTATGCATGTGGGGCTCCATAGTGGTAATGGGAGATAAACTTGTTAGACTGGAAAAATGTGATGAATATTAAGAAAGTAGAAGGGAGTTCTCTCTGATGATCAAGGACTAGATCCAAACAGGATATAAGTGCTTAACATTTATCAAAGTTCAAACAGGCACTTTATATGTCTGTGTTCAGCTTTGCTTCATTCTGGATGTGCTGGTCTGTATGGCCTGAAAATCTGCAGTTTCTGCCTGTGTGTGTCCAGGAGTCCCTTGCTATGACTGAGACATAGGTGTACTCAGTTTCCATGTTGGATTGTTAAGTTACAGAGGTGTGCAAGAGAGATAAGGCATATTTGTGACAACCTTGTGTTACTTAGAAACAGAAACTATTTTGCACAGTGCTAATGGTCTAAGTAGAAACCCACCAATTCTTCCCCCTACTCCTGGCTCCTGGTTAAGTATTCCTGACCAAGGGGCAAGAATGTACTCTTCTCTTGTCACTGTGTGTTTCTTCTTTCCTTTGCAAAAGCTTGACCTTCCCATTTGTTTTTAGTGCATTTTTCAGTGTGCAGGACATGTAGAGCTACACTGATAAAAATATGTATTTAGCTTGAGCTTTGTCTTGAACTTTAGCATGCTTAGTTCTAGAAACACTAATCTAAGATGTTATCACAGAAAGCATGATTAAGGCAGTATTAAATTTATTCATAAACAATGCACCTATAAGGCTGGTAGGATTACAACAATATTAATAAGAAAAGGCTAAATATATGCAGTATAATCAAGAATTTCTCTCTACAAAATAGTAAAATATTTAAATAAACTTATATCTAGATCTGACTGTAATCATGCACTATGTAGAAGAATGATATTTAAATATATATATTTAGGATAGGATTTTTTCTATATATGGCCTCAGAGACCTGGTGGAAGAAAGGGAGTAAAGGAATAAAATGAAAATATTATACCAGGAGGTTCATGTTTGTTTTTTAGAGATAGTTAGAAGGATTAGGGTAGGCATGAGGCACTAAAGGTCATCCATAAAATTAAGTGAGGGGCGCCCCAAGATTTTGTAGAACTTGGCAAATTACGTCACTGCTCCAAACTTATTTAAGTAATATCTTATTGTGCTGAAAATCTTGCCAGACAAGAGGCAAAAAATTAACCAAATTAATTAAACTGATTGCCTCTTAATTGTACTTGGATAAGTCTAAAAGAGACATTTGTGGTCTCTTACGACTGAGTGCCCATGAACCAGAGCTGTTTTCAGGTCCCAAGGCTTTTGTGGTATGGCTGTGAGCCATAACAGTTTTGTTTTCTAATACTTCAATCCATTCTTCATGCAAAAAGTTGATCTGCTCCTGAGTTTCCATGCAAAATCCTCTTCTATCTTATACCTTATCATGCTTCCCCACCCCCACCCCCCTTTTTTTTTTCTTTTTTTGTGTTCAGAGGACCTTCTGCAAGATTTAGCTGTTGCCCATGGACTCTGTGCTAGTAAGAAGCTTATCAGGTCTATACAGTCATATCTGTGCTGTCTGTACTGAAAGCACATTCTTCCTTATAATTCTGCCCCCAAGTGTCATTCCCCTCCTTGCAAATGTGTCTATTTCCTCTACTTTTCCATTTTAATCTGTGGGTTTATCACGTTTGTTCTCTTTCCTGTTGTCATAGCTCAGCTTTTAGACTTGCTTACAATACATTTTCTAGTAATTCAGATATATTCTTGACCCATACAATCAGAGTTCTGTACTCTTGGCTTAGTTTTACTATTTTACCTGGTCAGGATTAAAATTCTAATTTTGCAAGCCAAACAGAGGAAGGTATAACAAAAGATTTGCAACCAGTCCTCAAAAATTATTTAAAATTAAAGCAATGAAGTCTCTTAGAGTTTATACCAGTGTACAAGATGGGTCAATTGCCTCAGGCTCATTATGTTTGCAACAATATTTCCCACAGAACACAGTGTGAGGATATTGCTAAAGCACTTGAAATACCATATAGGAATATTTCTGTAAGCTTCTGAAGACCGAAAGAGGTTGCAATCTAAATTTCTTCACCTTAAAAAAAGCTTTGTGCAACAGAAAATGGGAGAAAGAGTGCTAAAAACCAAGGAGTCCATCAAGAGGGAATTTTTTATTTCTGTTAATACTAGAAATACATCCATACCAAACATTTGATCTTCATTTCTCCAAATCCTAATGTGTATTTATTCAGACTGAATATTAGTATCTACCTCCTCTGTATGCAAGAAATAGCGCTTAGAAAATGGTCAGCATAAAATGTCAAATGCAAAGGCAGTAAAGGTTGCCCAGTGTTGTATGTAGGATATTGTTCCAACTATTTTTATTAACTTCTATTGTGAAAAAGAAACATTTTTTTGTAGTTGACATTTTTGCAAGACGAAGGGAAAATGCAGTTTAAAACTTCCCAGTTGGTGATGCATCCTTAGTCACCACTGGCAAATTTAGCAATGTGAGCGACAATTTTAGGTTCTTCTTATAGTAGTACCCTGTGGCAATTGAAAGATTAGGGACATGGAGCTATTTTATAAAATCAGTCACTTCTGAAATACTGGAAGGAACTATCAGCTGAACCTGCTTCTACTTCTGGGGAAGGTCCAAGAGATTACTTCTGCAATGAGGTGAATAAACATTACAAGTCTCCAGACCATATTTTACTGCAACTTTCACCATTGCTTGCAGAAATAATCATTTACAGAAGAAAGTTTGCTTCATTTCAAGACAGTAAAAGTATAGTAGTTTTTACAGTAGTAAAAGTATAGGAGTAGAATAATGGATTTCACATTTACGTTGAACAGTGAGACATGGAAGTTGAACAAATCTTAGAAACCAGATGCTCTATCTTACCTCTCAGATGCTGCAGTATTGAAAGCTTTATGTGTGTATATATATATATTTATTTTTTTTCCCCCAAGTAATTGTCTTCAGTTGAAATGAGGGATAGATTTATACCAAATTCCTTAAAGGCAAGCCAGTGAGCAAATTCAAAACTTTTACAGAGTTTGAAACCACATTCCTGTACTTACTTGAGATTTGTTTCTAGCAGAATTTGTATTTAGACTGCATGAACTTTTTGTCACCAAACAACCTGAAATATTGTGTCGTTCATCACTTGCCTGTAGGTAATTGAGAAGTCCAAACAAAACTGAGCTGCAAAGAAAACATCTGCCAAATTTCTCTGTAACTCTATCTGATTTTCTTCAACTATGAAACCAGAATTTCTTCATAGAAAGGTATAAAAGGAACGCATGCCACATGCCAAAAACAAAGGAAAGATTTTATAGTATGACTTATAAAAAACCTTATGAAATTCCTAGCTACTGAATCACATTGTCTAGCACTGACATTGTTTAGAAACATTGAACTTAAAAGCTATACACAAAAGAGAAGAACTCCTTTTTTAGGCAATTCATTGGGGATTTTAATTAGTTCAAGTAATACAAAGTTTCTATGATATTGTCTAACACTGGGGAAATTTAGATTCTGTAGATAACAAATAGTAAACTTCAAAGGGATTTTAAAAGCTCTCCAAGCTAATAGGATCTGGGGCAAAACCCAAGAAATCAAGAGAAAGGGATTCTCTTCCCTAAAATAACTTAGTCTACAGCCATGAAGAAGTGAGAAATGTCACTATCTCTCTAGAACATCTCAAATCTGTAAATGTGAGAGAAAGGTAATGAGAAAAGAGCCACTACAAAGACACCTGCATCAAAAGCATTTAAATGACACTTTCCTCAAGCATTAATTTGCTTTATGGAGCCAGAAGATGCTTTATGGAGCCAGAAGATCCATTGGTATATTCATTAGGCACATGCGCACGTACCGAGATGGGCACCTAATAAAGAAGCTTACAAAACAAAGCTGGTTCCCATTGTAACCAACTCCTAAAGACACACTTAAAAAAGTGAAAAACCAAAACAAAAACCCACAGAAACACACACCCAAAAAACCCCAAACCCAAACAACACAATCCCCCCCCCCCCAAAAAAAAAACCTAGCAAAACCCCAAGCAACTAAAACAACAACAACAACAACAACAAAGCCCACAGCATTTCAGCACAGAATTATGGAATTCCCAGCTAGGTAAAAATAAACATGAAGTACTTGTGTTGTCAATATTATCTGCATTGTGAATGTTACTGAACACCTGAGTGGACGTAAACTGAAATCTTTTCATACTTGCTAGAAGCATGAAAAGTTGTCCCAACATTTTCTTCTGTATGCTTCCTACTCCTTGGCCACAGATATTTAGGTGATAGGTACCAGTATGTAAGCTGTCAAAGCTTCCAAGGAATAATATCTTCTAGGCTGCACCTGTTTCTCCACTTGAAAGCTGAATGGAGAGCCTGCGTTCTCTGCTAGATCTCTGCAAAAGGTCTTATTTTCCCTATCATTAGGCAGATACACAGTGGATGTTGTTTAATACTCCCCTTGTACTGTGATCTAAAATATTACTTCCATGGTTTAGCATAGACATTGAAAGAAAACCTCACCAAATTGAAGTGTTGCAGGTTAGATTTCTGCTCTAGTCTCTTCTTCATCATCGATATCCCAGTGACTGAAACATTCTTAGACTGCTGCAGAGACAGCTCAAGTGCACACTGTCCACATTCATCAAGGAGCATAGATAATTGAAGCAACCCATGTGCTTCACTGCACTAATCCCCATGATTCTGACTGGTGTCTATTTGCCTTTTCCTGTGACTTCTGCATTCTTTAAGTACTTTTATATACACTGAAATTGAGGGTACCTGCTGTATATTTTTCTTGAAGGAATTGGAGATATTCTTTCATGTAATGACAGAGTTCTATAATCACTGCTTCCAGACTGCTTTTCTTCCCTGCCCCACCCACCCCACCCCACCCCGCCACCCTTATTTTATTGTGCAGATAGCTCTTTCATTTCAAGACTAGATGGGGATCACAGCCCTGATGGAAATTCCTAGTCCTAAATCACTCTTATGTGTTCCTGGCGGTTCTGCACTACAGTCTGGCATATGTCCTCATTCTTTTAATAGAACTAAGAAGGTACATATGGCAACAATAAGTTTAAATTTGCACTTTCAAAAAACAGAAGCATTAGAACTATTAGTCTGGTAGGTGCTGCAGCACACTTACCATTCCTCCCATGACAGTGGTAGATGTCAAGACTGGAAGGAGCACAGGATGCTTGCCATCTTGATTTGTAGATTTATAGGCTGTAAATCCATGTCTGTGATCCTATCAGATCTGTTGCTTAAATAGTTTACTTCTTAAAAACTGGCATATTTTTTTATCATCAGTGTTCATTAAGGTCAACTACAATGATTGGAGCAATGCCACTTTCCCTCTCTATGAACAATACTGATGACTGGTAACTTCTATGTGAAAGATGTAAATGTTAACTATCTAAGGGTTTATGCTAAATTCACTGTAGAACAGAGATAGAGTTTATGTAGAGAATATTGTTTGTTTACTGTGGGACAGTTGTACCTCCTGTTACACCTTTCTACCTAGTTAGAAATTCACCTGGACATCGTCCTTAATGCTGAAATAAGATCTTCTCCCTTAGATTTTGGTCATTTTCCTGGGATGCAACCCATGGTATGAGGAAAAGTTTTCTTTGCCTGGCTAAGAACTACAACTGAGGGTCTGAACCCTCTACCCCTCAAGTATTGGACATTATAAAAACATAAAAAAAAAAGTTTCTGCTGCTTCTGGTCTGTACTATACATGTTTTGAGTTGGTATTTATCATGTTTATGAGATTCCTGTGTCTGTTCCCAGCTATGTGGTCAGTGACTGGGTGTGGTCAGTGGCTGGGCTAATGTGCTTTACAAAACCTAAAATGTGGGTCTGTATTCTGACAGTTGATGCCTAGTTCTTCTTTTCTTAAAACACCCTGTTTTAATTTTATAGACAATATTAAACTATACATTATAGAGTGACTCCTAATCACCTTAAGATAAAGAAGCCTTTTGTAATCATTCAACATTTCCTTACTTTATCTAGCTGAAGGAAGCATTTGCAGGAAACAGACACTTTTTCCATTTTAAGTACATTTAAATTTTCTTTTTAAAGTCTTCAGCAAAATATATGTACATATGGTTTCCTTTCTCCTTAAAATTTCAGGGGAAAAAACAAAATGAGCAAAGCATTGCCAAATGAATGTACCCTGTATTTTCTGGTTCAATATACTGTAAAAAGAACCTAGTCCTGAGAATTGACTTTGTCTTGTTACCAGTAAATTAATATTAAAATAATATTGTTTCTACTGCTGCCTTCTTATTTTAAACTTTTTCTTTTCTTTCCCTTTTCTAAATAAAGAATAAAACCAAAGGTACTTTTAACTTTTTTACTTTTCAGCCAGATATCCTATTTAGACCTTGGCAACCATCCAGAAACATAAAATAGAATGGAAAATCTAAAATTCTCCATCGCTCTGTATGTCTTGCTTTATGTACACTATTTAACCTTTTTATTCCAATTTTCTTTTTTAAATGCTAATATGCGAAGGCCAAAGAATGCCTGACCCATTATTTATTTGATATACATGTTATGCAGTCATTTCTTCTTTTCAGAAAAATATTATTTCTGTATTTTGAAACGCATTCAGACAAAGTACCATTACTTGTTTCTCATCTGTCCAGCACTGTGGTGGCTTCAGGTGAACTTCTTGTTAGACCTTTAGGGTCAGAAATGACCAGAAAGCTGGTTTTCTGTTTGTTTTTTTTCAACAAAAAAAACAGAACTCGTTGAACTGCAACTGCAGAGGTATTACAGTTGCTGGCTGGACTTTACCAGAAGGTGTAGAAAACTACAATTTTGCATGAGATGTTCAGTGGCCTAAAGAAAACCAGGAGATGGGTAGTTTTCCTTCAGAAATGACAAGGCTGGCTTTTCAGGTAGAGGTTTATCTGCTGTCTATAGAGAATGGTGAAAAATGCTGCCATAGTTGAGCTCGTTCCTTAGTTTGGAATGTTAAGCATCTACTGAACAACAGGCACGTACCAATGTCAGCCTCTCAGGACTGAGGAATTTTACTTACCAGCTTTTAAATTTCATCTGATTGGCATTGAGAAATTTTTTTTTTTTTTTTAACTAAGATGGTATCAAATGATTCAAAGCAGAATCTGATGTAGCTTATTAAAATGTGTATGTGTGCTTCTCCATAGTCTGATTATACAGTACCCATTTCCAAACAAAGTCTTCCCTGTATGTATAATTTGGTCAGGCCTAGAATGGATAGTTAGAATCTTCACACTCCTCTTTCACTGTTTGCTTTTTGGTTTGGGTTTGTTTTGGGTTTTTTCCCCCTTTTGCTTTTTCATCCTCTTTCTTTGTACTCTTACTTGTTTGTTTACATACTTCCTACTCAAAAAGCCAGGAAGTAATTTAATAATTAGATTTGTTGCAGTAACTTGGAAACTCTAAGAATCATTAGAGACTTAAAATCAGACATTATGAAATCTTACATTATCTTTTGAGTCCCCATCCCCCATCTCTACCTTCACCACCTCCCAGGTTCCCATTGCTGAGTCTGTGTAGATAGCTAAACCACAGTAACTCAGGTGATAACTCATTCATCAATTAACAGGTGAACTGTATTTTTCAGTCTGCATGTGTGTACCTAAGCCTTTTTAAATGCAATGGAATGGAAAGTATACCACAGTAAATAGACCCAAATTGCCTCTCAAAATATTTACATGTCTCAGGTAAACAGGAAGGGTGTCAGGGGTTTTTTTTCACTTCTAAGTAGTGCTTGGCTAACACATTTTACTGCCTTTTGCATGAGCTAGAAGCACACAAACAGACTGATGCTTCGTAGCTTTTTTTAAACTGCAATAACTCCCTTCTTTTGTAGTTCTGTATTTGTACCCAAAAGTGTGTGCTGTTTAAACCTTCTCCAGTTGTTCTCTCTGTTACTGGAGCATTCCAAATCGAGTGAGGTTTTCACAGCTCCATTCCTGTACTCAAAGTATTTCTCTTCATGTGATTTATTCCTGGCACCATTGGCTCTTCATGATTACTTAAAGCCAAGGAGTCTAACAGAGTTCTGCTTCCTCCAGTCTTTTACTTCAAACTGATCAGAATTGTAGAACATGATTCCCTGCACAAGAAAACAGCCCATTTCTAAAGGCTTTCCTGAAAACCTCTTACATACAAGAACTTCTGCACAGCTGGAGAATAGGGTGTTGTTAACTGTCAGGGAACAATGCCACAGACCTGCAGACTAAGAAACAAATGCAAAAGGGCTATACCAGGATGATTTTACATTTTGGATGGCTGTACAGGAGAGCATCTTGAGCTGAATAAGGAACTGCTGGATCATCTTCTCTCAGTAAGTGCTGAATAAATGCATGTGAAATTTATTCTTGGAACTCCTAGCTGTGAGTGTTCTGGGGAGCCTGTGGAGAGCTAGAACCCAAAGGATTTGGGGGCAGATTGTAAAAAGTGTGTGGGTGATCATGAAATTTCAAAACATGGAAGGCTCTAATTCTCAGCATGGTGTGCGGAGGAGTAAGGAACCTAGTGATGTTAGAAAATCTCACTGGGAACCTGTTGTTTTTTACAGGCAGGTAATTTGGAATGAGGGCCTCTGTGCTTGGAAATCGGAACGTACTAAACCCAATGCCTATCCTTGGCACATCAGGCACAGTTATTCTACCTTCCAGCCTTCCAGTAGTTAATGCAGTTGATTGATGTTCCTGTTTGTGGGAGAGGCAATATGCAAAGGGATATTTTTGGAAGTCTGTCTGGTATGAGCCACCTAGTGAAATGGTTGCGTACAATGCATAATATAACTGAGGCAGTCTTCCCTTTACATGAAGACAAGGGCCTGGAAAATAGAGCTATGTCTACAAATACATATTTGTAAGGCTAGGAAATTTTTATGCCCATGTACATGTGAAACATAGACACAATAAGTTTGTAGATTATGTTTGCCTGATACTTTACTGAATCTCAGAATCTCTTCACTGGAAACCAACAATTCTTTTTTTTAACTTAACTGGGAGAAATCTTATCTTGTCAAAGGTGTCATGCATAACTACAAGTTCTTTCTCTCCACAAAAAATTTTGCAATTTGCATGGTGCAATCAAAAACTCAGTAAAGTAATTCCTATGTTAAAGGTGTGTTGCCCAGTTAAAAATGAAAGGTGTGTTGCCCAGTTAAAAATGGTAGGGTTTTATACTGTGGTAGGATTTCTATATTATCCTGAGAAAGGTCTTCTCTACTAATTTTTCAAATTTCACAAATGAATTGCATAAGCCTCTGGCAAAGTATTTAACTCACTTAGATCAGCAAAAAGGTATGCTTCTTTACAATGTTACACATTGTATGTACACAGGAGAGATTGTTTCGAGTAAAAAGTTTTTTACAGTCAGACTACTAACAATTATTGAATGCTACTAATACAGTTAAGGAGCTCTACATACCATTAAGGCATCTCCTTATTGTAGTAAATAAACTGATACTATACCTGGCATCTCTGATTTAACAATAAATGCTACATCCAACAATTTGGAAGATTCAATAAATGAATATGGGTAAGACAGAAATTTTTAAAAAATTACCATCTAATTGCACTTTTTTTTCCCATCTCTGTATTCTAATAAATCTTTTTCTTTATTCTAAGAAGTTCTTAAAGCATTTTCTGCTAACCCACATAGTAGCTGTATCTTCTCTAAAGAGCCAGGTTGTTCCCATATTCTACTTCACTTGCAGTGAGGTAATATGACCAAACTAGGTTATCTTCAGTGTGAAACAAAAAGCCTGCTGAAAAGAAATAAACCATAAAAAGGGGAAAACTCTAGCATCCATATCCATCAACTGCAAAAATGACACCTCTGACTATGGAGTGCCAGATACATGCTTTCTTACCTTCAAACCAGTGCAGGAGCATCTAAAACATCTTAAAGTTATGTCGATGTTGTCTCTTGTAGAGTATATATTCACCAGACTACATACAGCCACAGAAGAGATGAATATATCTGCAGAATTACTTTCTTTGGCTCCACCCGGATTCATCGAAGATGGTAAATATATGAGTGGGAAAATGCAGTTATCTTCAGTGGCTTGTTTTGAAGAGGTCTGCTTTCTAAGTCAACAAACTGAGAGCAAGCTGTAGTAAACAAAGGTGTGGCATGTTTGACCTCATTACCATATCATCCAGAAGCCTGGCCTTTCTTGACATGGTATTCAAGTCAGAAAAGAGTTTCCAAAGTTGTAGTGCTTTGAGGGACAAATTGAACATTTACTCCAAAGAATACTCACGTTCCAGTAATAACAGAAACTAGAGGCTTTAATATAAAATGCTGATATTCCTTACACAGTTTTACATGAAAAGCTACATCCTTCTAAACATACCTAGACTCCTCTCTCTTCACTGGTGGTGTGAGAATTAAAAGCTCATAAATTCTTACGCTCTTGTAGGTATTATAGGGGTGCTTGTTTACTATGGTCATGAACCATGGTCAGTGAAAAAATCCCACATGTAGCAGAAACATAAAACATAGACCAGTTTTTCAAACCCATAGGACTATCAAAATATAAAGAATTATGCACAGTTTCCCCTGGTGATTAAAGTAACACCTTCCAAGACTCCAAATATGGACTTATGTCAGCATATAAAAATGCAGCCAGTCCCATCAAGGTGAAATGGTAGGATAGAAAGCAAAGAGTCAGGCAGATGGCAGATTCCCCTTAGTGAAACTGGATGATGATGTAAAACAAAAATAAAAAAAGTTCCTAGCACATATGGCAGGAGAACTCGAGAACTGGTGTCTGCAAGAGTGAAAGAAAAGATGTTCCTTCTTTTAGCTGCTGGGTAGAGGGAAAAACGGTCCTAAGCAGCTTAATAATTGATTTTCTGCATTCAATTCTTTTTGTATATTTGAAAAGATTACAAAATTATTCCACTGTTTTATGCATACATTCTAGCCAATGGATTGTTCATTAATTATTTGCTATGCTCTTTATAATTTATATTTCCTAATCTCTCTGGTATTGGTATCTGGCAGTGTAGTTTTCTCTTCTTATTGGACATAAGAAACCTTGAGGAAGTATAAAGAACACAAAATAGAAACACTTGCAGGAATGTATGTAATTATATATATATATATACATATACATAGAAACATATTTCTAGAAGAGGCTGTGATGACACATACTTTCCTTCGACAGACTAAATTGTTGTTGGCATGAAGATTTTCAAAAGAAAAGAAAAAGACAAAGTGCTGCCAAAATTGCGTGGTGTGCTTGTACCTCAACTTGTGCTGTTGAATACCTATTCCCAATACCATTATTTTCATTATCCTGTTCTGTTGTTTGTGGACTGGTTCAGCCCTAAGCATATAGATGTTCATTTAAACTGAATAAATTCTGTTAAATAGGTAGTCCATGATTTCCTAAGCACACTATAATATGAAAGGTTAATAGCTGAATTAGAAGGCGGTGTAAGCCTCAAGAAGTAACAACAATTATACTGCAGATTAATTTAAATAATGGCTAATAGAAGACAAAAATATAATACTCTCAGAACACTTAGAAAATTCCATTATTTTATTTTACTGTTACGGAATGAGTGCCTGATTTTGTCATATTGCCATATATCATGATGATATTACCATGTGTTTATATTTATGATAAAAGTGTAGGTAAATATTTGAATATAGCTAAGTGAATTACTTTATCTATAAGCTACTGGGATTCTTTTAGCATAATTATTTCCCTTTAGTTCATAGTTTCACCCACTGGCTTCTGAAAAGAGTTTTTTCAATAATGAATTATTTAGATGTCTTTTGCTGTTTTGAGTATTCACAGCAGTCTTTAAAATGTGAATTGCTTTTCAACAGAAGGAACCACTCCTAGCTACCCCTTCTGCCGTGCGTTATTAGATCACGTAAGAATAGCAGCATGTGAGCTGATGATTTTGGTCTAATAATGGACCAGGAAAGGATAATCTAGTTGGTCTGAACATGAAATGCATAGATGACTGAAAGAGAACAGAATGTTATGTACCAGCGGGAATGATGAAGCTACCGTACTTATTAATGATTTGCCAAACAGAAAATATATTTTGTTATGAGTGCTAGAAAATCAGTTCATAAATGTTAGTAAACATAACCAATTTTCTATCACAGTGTGAGAAACTGCGCCAATGAGACCCACCATCACCACAGCAGATGTAGTGTCTCATCATTGCTATGGCAGAAACTCATGCCATCACCACAGTGAATGATCTATACATTGTTAAGGCAGGAAGATAACACCACTGAAAACGCAGAGATTTATCTATACATTGTTAAAGGAGGTAACCGACTGGTGCCATGGAGCATGATACCATGGGGAACTCATGGTCCTTTGGCATTCCTCAGATCAGAGAATTAGCTGAAACGTCCTGGGCAGAAGTACACCTGTTGCAGGCAG
The DNA here is from genome assembly GCF_015220075.1 of Falco rusticolus. Taxonomy (NCBI): domain Eukaryota; kingdom Metazoa; phylum Chordata; class Aves; order Falconiformes; family Falconidae; genus Falco; species Falco rusticolus. The sequence goes on from NC_051210.1 coordinate 51,608,226, forward strand.
CACCTACGCTCCTCCCTTCCAGGATGACTAATGTGAAACCCTGTCCCTTACAATTAGGGGTCCTGGATGGGATAGCTCCTGTGACTGAGGATCTTAAACGACAGGGCATTTTAACATTCACCCACTCCCCATACAATTCCCCAGCTTGGCCAGTTCGTAAATCAAATGGTAAGTGGAGGTTGACTGTAGATTATCGTCGATTTAATGCAAACACTGGTCCCTTGACAGCAGCAGTGCCTAACAGAGCTGAGCTAATCTCACTCATTCAGGAACAGGCTCATCTGGTGATGGCCACAGCTGATGTGAAAGATATGTTATGGTTCCCCTGCAGGAGGAGGACCGTGATCGTTCTGCTTTGACATGGGAGGGACAACAGTATACCTTTACTGGCCTCCCTCAGAGATATAAACATTCTCCCAACTTAGCACATCATGCTTTGGCACAAAAATTAACCCAAATTCTCCCAGAACCAGGAGTTAGAGTTTATCAATACATTGATGATGTTTTGATAGGAGGGGATGAAATCGTTCCAATACAGGTGACACAAGGAAAGATTATACAGCACTTAGAGTCTCTGGGACTCCAGATACCAGAGGAAAAGATACAAACTGCTGCAAATGAAGTAAAATTTTTAGGGATATGGTGGAAAGGAGGTCCAGCCTTTATTCCTCAGGACACCATCTCAACACTAGAGGAGGTAAAAATTCCAAAAAATAAAAAGGACCTGCAGCATGCCTTAGGCTTATTTGTCTTTTGGAGAAAACACATCACAGACTTTGCAATAATTGCACGGCCCTTATATGACCTGCTGCGAAAAGGAGCAGCTTGGGAGTGGGCTCCAGCCTACGATGAAGCATTACAGCTTTTGGTATTTGAAGCAAACACTCACCAGGCTTTGGGTCCTATTCACCCCACTGACCCTGTCCAGATTGAGTAGGGGTTTGCACACCCAGGATTGTCAATTCATTTTTGGCAAAAAGGACCAGAAGGTCCTACTCGACTGATAGGATTTTACTCCAGGACCTTTAAGGATGCTGAGAAACGGTACTCTAATTGGGAAAAAGGATTGTTTGTAGTGAGTGTTGCTCTCAGAGAAGCAGAGCAAACCATACGCCAACAGCCTCTAATTTTAAGAGGACCTTTCAAGGTAATTAAACCGGTGTTAGCAGGAACTCCCCCCACTGACAGAGTGACACAAAGAGATCCTATAAGAAAATTGTATGCTAAGATTGAACATTATTGTACTGTCTTTACCATCACTGAAGTCACCCCTAAACAGTTAAATATCCAAGAGGAAGTAACAAGTTCCCTGGAGGGGGATACCCTCCCCCTTCTGTGGTAAAAATCGATCCTGCTTTTTTGGAGGAATTGCAGAATGTGTGGTTTACAGATGCCTCTGCTAAGAAAGAGGGTAAACAATGGAGATAGGGAGCTGCAGCTATTAATGTAGACGGTAACAGGGAATCATTACCGAAGGTGAGGGTAGTGCCCAAGTGGGAGAGTTACTGGCAGTGTGGAGTGTGTTTAAATACGAAGAAGGGGCTAAGACTCCCATGTATATTTACACCAACTCATTTGCAGTGTTCCAAGGGTGCATGGAATAGCTCCCTTTTGGGGAGCAGAGTAACTGGGAAGTAAACCGAGTGCCAGTGTGGCAAAAAGAGAAGGGGAAAACAATCTTAGATGTTGCCAAACATGGGGATTTTGCAGTAGCATGGGTACCGTCTTACCAGGAAAGGGGTACTCTAGCAGGTGAATGGAATAATAGGGCAGGTGAGCTGGCCAGAATTGCCCCTTTGCAGCAGGAAAATCAAAGCGGGGAAAACTGGGACAGACTTTTGGAATGGCTACAAGTTAAGCATGGTCATTCAGGGGCTAATGATTTGTACAAAGAAGCACATGCCAGAGGTCAGCCTGTGGGGTGGGAAACTTGCAAAACCTGTATTTCAGCTTGTGAACAATGCAGGCTCCGCCTAGAGCAACACCCCATGGAGGATTCCCCTCTTCATTTGAGAGATAAAAAGTGTCTCTGGGAAACTTGGCAGATAGATTACATCCGACCTTTCTGAAGGTCATAAGGGAAGCAGTAGGTATTAGTAGGCATGGAAGTGATTTCTAGCCTAGTTCAAGCCGAAGCCTTTCCACAAGTGACTGGGGAATACACAGCGCAAGCCCTGAAAATTTGGTTTAGTTCCCTCCCCAAACCTGATTCCATTCAGTCAGACAACGGCAGTCATTTTACTGCTGCCAGACTGCAGGAGTGGACGAGGGAAGAGGGGATCAAGTGGGTATTCCACACCCCATATTATCCCCAAGCTAATGGGATAGTAGAACGAACTAATGGAATCTTAAAACGATTTCTGAAACCTCACAAGCCACATTGGTTGGAACTCATTTGGGATGCAGTTACCCAGGTTAATGATTGCTGTGGAATAAATGGATGTCCCGACTGAATGCCTTTTGTCCTAAATCCCCGACTTTGACCCCAAAGTCTCAGACTCTCAGTACTCCCGAAGAATGAGTTTTTTCTCCTGGACAGCCTGTGTTAGTAGAAATACCAGCCATTGGAGCTGTTCCTCTTGTGCTCGCTGAACCTGTTAATAAATATGCTTGGAAAGCCAAAGATGCTCATGGAAAAGAATATAAAATCAACACCAGGTGGATTACTTCATCCTTCTAATAACAATTTATTTCCGGTTCCTTTAAAGGAACCGCGTCTGTTTTAATTTATTTTCCAGGTGAGGACTCTGGAGCCTGTCTGAAAAAAGAAACACCCATATGAAGCTGCTGATTGTCTGTGTGGCTTCATCAGTATTTGCCTTTTAATATTTATAGGATGTTTAGTGTATCATTGTTATATTATAAGTTTAATTTTTTATTTAATAGGTATATATGTTAACACATATATTGGAATAAGTATCAATAATTAACTATTAACAATTCATATAACAATGTAGACTGGTTAAAAATAAAACAGCAAAGAAAGAAACCACAAGAAAAGCATAGATGAAGATGTTGTAATGCCTTTATATTTTTCCACCTCAGCCATAAGTTCTTGGCGTGTGACCCAGGCACTCTGCCTAAACAACAAGAAGGGAAAAAAAAAGGGTTTTGATCCCCTTTATGATTAACCATATAGGTTAAACATTTTGAGAACACCCACCTTACGGAATGCTCAGAGGGGGAAATATACACTCTAGACCTTTCCTCCCTGGCAAGTGATGCGGCAATCTAACGGTGAGGAAATATTACATTGAAAGCAAGGCCCTATCATTTGGCCATAGTGCCATAAATGTTACTGTTAGCAAACTTACTGGAGTGGCAAGCTCAGGAAATGGGTCCGGGATTTCATCTGGACACTCAGTAGCCACCTTTTACCACGCAAATGATCCGTGTATGCTTTTGAACACACGCATATGCATTTTTAAACCCCACAGAATGTATTGGAAAAATCTGGAAAGACTGTGCATGCGAAATCCCTATAGTCTAGCCACGATAGTGATGCATGTTAAAAAAGAATGTGTTAAATTGTTTCTTATTGTTACTTAAGTAGAACATATAGCTATAATAACAATTTTCGTTTTCTTTTATAGGTTATTATTATATATATATTACCCAACCCTTTTGATTTAATTTGAAAACCTTATGTTGGACGCAAAATAAATTCAGTGAACTACTCGACAGCCAGTAAACAACAAATAACAATTTATTAACAAACAAGAACTGGAAACTGGATAACAGAATAACAATCCAGCAAAGTCTCATGTGATGCAAAAATCCAGAGACAACTTCACTTTTGAGTCCAGCACAGTCCTGAATAATGTCAGGGTGGTAACTTCTACTGTTCCCTCCACAATACTCTGTGTCTGTTCCTTGGTGTTTTCTTCATGAGGTGAAGAAGGCGAACAGAAATGAATAACAGGTCACATGGTAACTTTGCTGGAGATTAACATTTTTTTCTTTTGTTTATGCAATGATCTCCCGCACTTTGTTTTGGTATTCCATGAGTTTCACTACTCAGGAAGAATTGCTAGAAGGAGATTGCACTCTTCTGTACCAGCGTGACCAAAAGCAGTCACAGAGACACATACTGATGGTTGTCGTAATCACAAAGATGCAAAGACCAAACAGCAAAGCCATGCAGACTGTGTAGTGTCCTGCTCCCATCTTCTCAAAATGGCAAGGATTTTTTGTGGAGACACAAGCAAGTTGGTCTGTGACCCTCTTGGTCAAGGTTCAGGCTAACACCCTGATCAAAATTAAGGCTTGCCAGCTCAATGAAAAATGCATGTGTAGCCACAACTTGGACCCAGCCCTAAAGGGGCATGAAAATTTAGCCTTCTAAAATGCCCACCTCCTGGCTCCTCACTCTCAATCCCCACAAACAAGCCTTATATATGCTAATGTGGTCTTGCTATGCTGATGTTTTTACTATGTGTCATTTCATGTTTTGAGTGATATTGTTTATTTTCTTTTTACATAAATTGCGACAGTAGTTTCTAGACCCAGATGGTACATAAGCATTAAGCTAAGGGATCGTGGAAATCTATTTTCCTACTGAGTATCCTGACCCCGACTTTGGCAGAGCAGGGCAGCAGACCGTGTGGACTGCAATCGCTTCATTTTGTGCTGTCGAATTCATTGGAAATAATGGAATACCTGTATGTTCTTGTACCAATTTGTTATGCAATCTTTATTTTGCTAACTATTGCTGTAATTTTTATTATGATATTTATTACTTGCCCTAGAGAATGCACACCTTGTAATTGCCCTTGTAAGCCTTTTCCTTCTTCTTCCTCTTCTTCCGGGTTATGTGTTATTTCTATTCCTTCCTCCTTTCTCTACTCTATCATTCATGCCACCTCAGAAAACAATTCATAAGTTAGCAGTGTTGAGCCATGGGGTGGTGTGAGAAACTGTGCCAATGAGACCCACCATCTCCACAGCAGATGTAGTGTCTCAGCATTGCTATGGCAGGAAACTCATGCCATCACCACAGTGAATGGTCTATACATTGTTAAGGCAGGAAGATAACACCACTGCCACCGCAGAGATTTATCTATACATTGTTAAAGGAAGAAACCGACTGACGCCATGGAGCAACGGGGGAGGCTGATCCTGCAAAACTTAACCAAACCCCTGCACATGTGCCCGGACTTGGGGTCAGGGGGGTCAAGGTGCCTGGAGGCCCCTAGAAGAGTGTTGGGCACGTACACCATTGTTGGGTGGAAGGTGTGGTTAAGCAGAACAGCTTGTAACAACTCATAAAAAACCAGAACCAACTAACATTGGGCGGAATGTTTCCCCATTGGACTTGGAAACGAATTGGACTGCCAGAATGCCACAGCTCCGAGGTGGTAGCTATTGCTGTGAACTCTTTCCTTCTTTCTTTCCTTCTTTTCTTTCTCTCTATCTCTCGCTCTCCCTTTTCATTCACGGATTTATTGTTGGGCAAATAAAGTTCCTTGGCTCTTGACTCCGTTTTGAGTCTTAATTCTGTTCCCGTGAATACAAACAGAACCACGCTCCGGTCTCAGACCGGCATATGACACAGAGTTGGTTCCTAATGGCTGCAACACTCTCATGCTTCTTGCCCAGTCTCTTCAAAAATGAAATATTTTTACAGTAAGATATTTATTAAGTCTTCCTAATAGCACCTATAGAAGCAGCCACTACCATGGCAAACAACTTTATTAGATAGTTACCTGTTGTCAGCTTTGCCTTGGAATGGAAAACTAAAAAACTAGTTGCTAATAATAATGTTTCAATAATACATGACTTTAACACCACGCTGTACTATTTATCCTTTACAAAAATTATCTATTCCTTTCTGTTGTTTCTATTCCATGGTTTGAAGTACACATTGAGATAAGATAAGATGACTTCATACTGAAAAGGACACACTACTGGTAACCAGCCAGCCTCTTCAAGATAAATTGTTCATGGGGAGGGCCAGACAGAAGGAGTAGGTGGGGTCCACATTTATTGAGAAGAATAACGTATTGCTGTAGAAATTTGCTTCTTGCTCTATTTTCTTTTTATATTGCTACCTAGTTGTTAGACGAGCTACCATTATGAAAAAAGTATTTGTTAACTAGGAAGGGTCTTATAATCAGCAGTTCAGTGTCATTCTACCAACTTAGAGGCTTTTTAAGATCCTTTCTCCCATACAAAATATTATGCAAATAGAGGAGAAAAAAGGCTATTTTTTCCTGCATCTTAAACCAACTATTTCTGTAAAAGTCTGTTGTCACACTTGCCCTTGAAATTATATTTTAGATGGGGAAAAAAGCCTTGACCAATACTAATTGTATTTGTTAAATCACAACTTTTTTTCACAAAAATATTCAAACCCAGCAAAATAGATTTTTCTGAGAAAAACTATATTGGGAAAGCCATCCAGTCACAACATAAAATAAGTACAATATAACTTTTGAGACCAGCCGCACAGAATAGAAAATATTCATATTTAATAACTGACAAATGAGTTGCAGGACAAAACTTGTTTTCTTTTTAATACAAATTGGTCAAGTAATTTTACATCGTGAATGAAGTCATGCCATGTTTGTGAACAAATATAAAAAATGACTTGTCAAATAAGCTAAAGACAATGAATAATTGACTCAGTTCTAATCACATACACCGTACATTATAGTAACAGCCAACACACTCAAGTTTCTAAGAATGAACTTTCCAGACAGTTATATGCATCATGAGGATTTTATAAAGCTATTGCTTTTTTTAATGTTACATGACAGGTTAGATAAACTTTCCTTTGGGAAAAATCTTGTGTGTTTAACTTTCTCATTTCTTCTTCTCATATCTTTTTAATGAGATAAAGTTGATCAATATTTGTTGTGATTTGTGGGTTTGTGTTGTCAAGATGATTTTTATTAATTAACTTTTTCAAGGTACATAAAATTAGAAAAAGTAATGATTTCCCCAAATATTATCTATTATTTTTAAATGAAGTATTAGTTTCCAAAACAAAACCTGATTAAAAAGCCAATTATTACATCTGTGTTTAATTGTAGAGAGCACATATGCATGAGTTTCAAAACATACTCCACATCATGCATAAGCTTCCAAGTGCACTCAACTTTTTCCTGACAATACATAAAATGTGACATTTACAACAATGCTTCCAAGGGAGCTAGGTAACTTCTTTTATGGAAGTTGATCATGAAATGCTGCTTGAAAAAATAATTACCTGTAAAAATGGATTATTTTCATAGTCCTCCTGTGAACTTTACTAGCTTCTAAATGGTTCCTATATTCAGTCTAATGCATCAAGGGTTGAAGACTGTCTTAGCCACAGTACAGCTTTTAGCTGTTTTTCCTGCCTATGAGCTTTTCTCTTGCAATTGCACCTAAGTGTGATCCTCATTTAACTTTCTCACTATTTGGTAAAGGTCAGTTTTTGCATTATATCAGTTGTCCATTTTGCTGGTTACCTCCCTATTACCATTTTCTTAGGAAATGCAAGGTACATGACCTACTGAACTTGCAAACCAAAATGCTATAAACTGGCTCTCAGCCCTCTAGGACAAAGCATTGTTTGCACTAGTTTTTACACCAGTTCCTCTGGGTCAAAATTCTGGCTTACTACACCTGGAGTGTCTATAATGTTGTGTTACAATCTGTCACCAGAGCATGTGTTCTGTACAGATGGGGGTACGCTGGTCATGCTTTACCTGTATGGATAGCCAAAATATAAAGGAGGGCCTTTAATGCTTTTTATCTAAATAATCAGAGGTGAATGTAGAGGTCTTGGTGAGGTAATATCATTCATTAACATGAATAGCATTCAGCAATGTCTTAAAAGAACCAACAAAACTAAACCAAACCAAAAAAACAAACAAACCCTAAATGCATAAGTATAATCTTACACCTGTATTGTATCTCACACCTTGAAGCAATTTATGGTACCAGCAATAGGAATTTAATTTGGTAGAGTGAAACATAATGTGGTCCACTTGAAATATGACATCGAAAAATGACATTAATTTATTCCCCTGCTAATGGCTGAATGAGTGACTTTTTATGGACAGATTGTTAGGAATTCTGTATGTCTAGGATTTAGCAGACATTGAAACAGCTGTTAGAGTCTTACAGGAGTGGTTATACACATCATCAAGACCATTTGTGTGGTAGCCTCTCACACTATAACACGAAACCTCCACATTTGGATGAGCGCTGGAGAGGACATTTATCTTTCGATAGGCTGGTGCCAGGTGGTATCAATGAGTCATGTGGTTTGCAGCAAGTAAGGGCTCTGGCTTCCCCCTCATTTTAAACTGTGCGCAGAAAATGGCAAAGAGAATGCAAAGCATCTATGTGCCTTGCTTTCCTCATTGTCCCATTCCTCACATGGAAAAATCCCCAAATCTGGGTCCTGTGAGGGAGGGATCCAGAGTGGAAATTGCTGCTGCTTAATGTGGCAGTTTTCCACCTTGGTAGCCCTCTTTGGCAGGGCGGATTGCTCAGCAAGGCTGTGTTTGAGCCTGAAGCCCGACCAGGGGTAAGGGGAATGGCGTTGCTTAGCAACAGCTCTCCTTTTTCGGTCAGGTAGCACATGGTGATGGGAAAGAGAAATCTGTAAATTCAATGGATTTGGGTCCTATCCAGGAATTTTATTTCATTTTCCAGGATCAGGCTTTCCCCTTACAAAAGTCTTGGGCTTCCTTGATTCCTCAAAATCTAAAGCACAGAGATGGCCAAACAACAGCATCCTGTAAAGTGCTAGCAATATTAGCTTAATGGTGCATTTAATTCAGTTCTTCTCCTATACCTGCCCTAAGCATGCACTTCAGAAGGATACTTTCTAAATAAAAAGTATTCTCAAACTGTATAATTAATTTATTTCCTTTTATAAACTGGTTTAATTATATGAAAATACAGCTTCATACCTAATTAAACTCAACATCTTTTTGTAAGTGGTAGGATATTTAAATATTTTATCCCTTTTATAATAGTGGGGTTCTGACTCAGCTTTATGTGTTTGTTTATTAATAATGGACAGATAGTGGTAAGGATTCTATCTGGAGAATAATTATTTCCTCTACATCTCTTCACTGTCTACACGCCTGTAGCAGAGAGGGCAATAATCTTTCTTATGTAAAACACAATATTATTGTATTGATACAACCTTGAAAAAAAAATATTCTGTGGATTGGAGGTAACCATAGCAGTATCAGAATCTGTAAAGTTAATACCCCTAACTCTGGGTGAAAAACACTAATGCTATTGCTATTATTCATCTACTCTTAAACAGAAACTGCCCTGTTTTGCAACTGTAGTGCACTTCAGAACACAGAGCAAGAACTCTTGCATCTCCTGTGCAAAATGTGTTCTGCTTTTGAGCTTTTAAATTTAAAAAACAAACAGGAACAATGTATTTCTGAGCATATGGGGATAACTTCCAATGCTGCTTGATTCTGTATAAAAAATAAAACAAAGTAAAAAACCCAAAAAGCCTCTTACATGACTGTTCTGAAGAGCCTGCTAGCAATCAGATAAACAAGTAAAAAGAAAGCTGCTCAAGAAAGTGGCCAGGCAGAGGTTTTCTGCATCCGTACTGTTTGGACACAGGTCTCTCTCTGAATGTGTCCTTTGTGGAAAATATCAAATGATGACTAGCTTGCTCAGAGAAAGTAATTCAGTTTTTTTCTATGGAGTAATTCCATGCTGCAGTAGTTTTGGAGTGTTGTAAAATTGACTTTGGATACTTCTGTACATATATGTGAGCAATGTATGTGTTTACGGTTATGCTTTATATTTTAAGTTGCAGTCATGGGTTTTGAATCTTAGAAAATTTGGATCAACCTACAGATGGAAAAGATAGAGTAAGTACTGTACAATGTTTCCTGTTTCCCTCTGCATCCTCCTGCAGACACTGGCTGCTCATAACTCTTATTTGCCAGGTAAAAACCAGGCTGGATGGCTGAGCCCGAAGAGTGTCATGAATGCAGTTAAATCCAGCTGGCTGCCTGTTGCAAGTGGTGTTCCCCAGGGTTTAGCATTGGGGCCAGTCCTGTTTAGTATGTTTACCGACAATCTGGATGAGGGGATTGAGATCACCCTCAGTAAGTTTGCAGGTGACACCAAACAGGGGTGAGGGGTGGGGTGGAGTCTGCTGGAGGGCAGGAAGGCTCTGCATGGGCCAAGGCCAATTGTATGAGGTTCAACAAGGCTCAGTGCCGGGTCCTGCCCTTGGGTCACACCAGCCCCACACAGCGCTACAGGCTGGGGCAGAGCGGCTGGAAAGGGCCTGGTGGGAAAGGGCCTGGGGGTGCTGGTTGACAGCTGGCTGCACATGAGCCAGCAGTGTGCCCAGGTGGCCAAGGCGGCCAGCAGCACCCTGGCTGGTACCAGACACAGTGTGGCCAGCAGGACTAGGGAAGCGGTTGTTCACTTGTACTCAGCACTGGTGAGGGTGCATCTTGAACACTGTGTTCAGTTTTGGGCCCCTCACTTTCAAGAAATGAAGTGCATGTCCAGAGAAGAGCAACAAAGCTGGTGAAGGGTCTGGAGCACAAGTCTTCTGAGGAGCAGCTGAGGGAACTGGGGTTGTTTAGCCTGGAGAAGACTTATTAAGTGGACCTTAGTGCCCTCTACAACTACCTGACAGGAGGCTGTAGGCAGGTGGGGGTCAGTCTCTTCTCCCAGTTGACAAGCAACAGGACAAGAGGAAACAGCCTCAAGTTGTGCCAGGGGAGGTTTAAATTGGATATCAAGAAAACTTTCTTCACTGAAAGGGTGGTCAAGCATTGGAACAGGCTGCCCAGGGAGGAAGTGGTCGAGTCACCATCCCTGAAGGTATTTAAAAGATGTGTAGATGTCGTGTTTAGGGACATGGTTTAGTGGTGAACTTGACAGCGCTAGCTTAACGGTTGCACTCCATGATCTTAAAGATCTAAACCATTCTATGATTCCATGTCATTAAGATTCTCTACCAGTGCCTCTTCATCATCCAGTTCATTAATTGTAGACCATATCATTACAAATAGCTATTTCTCACTAAAGGAAAAAAGATTATCAGGAGTGAGGAAAAGTTCAATGTTTTTCTAATTACCTTGTATATAGCCAACTAGTAATTATTAGTATAGAAAATAGAAAACCTGGGGCTAGGAAATAATATTTTCCCAACAGATTTACCTTAAGGATATAATGAAAAACATTCATTTTTTTACATTTATTTTCTATGCTAACTTATGGGGATTGTTATGAGTAGATAGAATACTATGTATGAACAGGTGCTGTCTAGTAAAGCGTTTCAGCATTAATCTAATCAGACTGAATGATACAAAAAAATCTCAGGGGGTTACAAACCTATCCATACTCTTGTCATTATTTCCTAAGCAGTTCATGACTGTGATAAGTATGCTTTTGGAACTGCAGTGTGACAGAGGTGGACCATATGAAATTGATTCACACCTTAAGGCTCAGTGGATGGTTCAAGGGAAATTACACACTTCATTACACTTAAGCACATAGAGATGAACAATAATGAAATGCTAATATGCAGTGGCCATAGGGTACTGATTATCGACATAAATAGTAGTTCAAGGAAATGGCTGATGATTTTTGAATGACTAAGCAACAAATGATGTAATGAGTTTAGCTACCTTTTGATAGGAAAATAATATAATGGAGTAGTAAAAAAATGAAGAATGATATACTTGTTGAAAAATCACACATTAGAGATACAGAAATTAACTGCCTAGAATATGGACGAATAAAGTACAGCACTTCTGCGTAAGGAAGAGGTGAGCTACAAATAAACTGACAGCATTAATGTGGATTGTCTTTGTTTTTTTTCAAAAGCATTCACTTGTTAGAGCTTCATTAACAATTGTTTTTTGTTTAATAAGGTCTGATATAATGTGCATTTTGTTTAATTTCTGTTCATTGTAGATGTGGCACTGAAGGCAGATGACAGCATCTTCAGTAACATTTCGCGCTGAAATTTCTACATGCAGTCATATTTTTAATTATCAGATAGCACCCAATTTGATATATAACTCAGATATATCTAGACTATAGAATAGAGCTGACTGAAGTTTTAAGCATGTTTTAATCGAAATAAGTTTTAATCTAAATAGATTGAAGGGTTAAGGTACAAAAATACAAGCCAAGAAAGACATTTAAGTCATTTTAATGTCTTAGGAAAACTTGGCAGATGTTTATGCTATGTAATTCTACTTAATTGTTTTGTCATGCTACATGCAAGAAAAATGGCGTGTCTTTCTCCATCACCAGATTGCATCATAAAGAAAAGCAATTCATCACAACATTGTCATCACTTACGCAGTTATCTTTTTTCTGGTAACACGTGTTTGACTTCCCCTTCCTGGGTGCTATTCTGGCTGTGTCCAGGTTCTGAGGTGTACTGGCTCTAGACTTTTAACAGTCTTAAATGGAGAAGAACAGAAATGGGTCTGAGTCAGCAGGAAATTCAAGAGTTTGGAAATGTGTTTTCTGCTCCTAAAAATACACTGATCAAATACTGATCAAGTAGGCTGATAGGATAGTTTTGTATTCTCATTTTAAGTCATTTTTAAGTCCTGATGCCTCTTAATTATTGCAGCAATAATAAACTTTTTCACCAAATGTGAAAAAAGAATCTAATCCTCAAGCACTGACAATCATCATAGTTCCACAGAAGTTGATAAATATTTTCCCCAATGGTTTGACTATTGTCCTTCCCCTTCCCTAATCATGTTGCCTTCTTACTTTCAGTTAAATAATTGTATTTCCCTCCTGAAAAAAAACAAAATTGAGAAAGCCCTGGATTTTTTCTCCTTCTGCAGCCCATTCATTTCTCTCACACAGACAGAGTCACAGACACACACACAGACATATACACACACACACTGTCACACAGCACAAGCTAGCTTACGTGTAGCTAGAGAGCTGTAAAATTGTACATACACCTAAGGCACCATTTTTGACTATGCAATACTTCACAGAACCACATAACTTTGAATTTTATTTGCTTCAAAGGAAAATAAGTTGGCATTTTTCAAGCACCTAGAATATACTTAAGTATTTTAATATGTCTAATATTTATCTAATAGTTTTTTAAAAAACTGATATAGATGAGGAAGATAAAAAGATACAGGTATTCAGTAGTAAAAATGAATGTGTACAGTATTCAAATAAGAAGAGACAAGCATTAATCTTAAAAAATTATTTAAAGGATTCTACATTGTTAAATTGTTGAAATATTTAATTGCATTGCAGAATTAACTTGAAGTCAGGTACTCTAAGGAATATAACAGAGACAGGTTCAGGTCACTGGGAGTCTCGCTGGAAACATCTGTTACAGTGAATGTAATCACATGGTTTGGACCTGCATATACATGAATATTTTGGAGTTACATAGGAAAGTTCCTCTAGAAGGAGCTAATTATATAAGTTACTGGTTTTGTTAGTTCAAAATTAGTCTTTAATCAGGATTTCTTTGGGACAAAGATATTTCAGCAAGTCAGAGAACTTCAGTTTTCAAATTACACTGCAGGATCCTTTTACATCTTACAATTGACAAATGTTTTCTCAGAAGCAGTAACCAGAAACGTAAGATAGAGAAGCTACTTCTGATGTTTGTTTTTTTTCCAACTCGTTGCGCATTATGAAAATAGAGGATTTTTTCCTTCTCATTTGTTTTCCAATCCTGCTTCTTCTGGTATAATTTACACACACACACACACCCCCACCCTTTTTTTTTTTAAAGGAAACAGTCAAACACAAAAGTAGTTGGGTTTTTTATTTATGTTATGTGAAAGTTGGTGTTCTTTTTTGTAGTCTGGGCTGGCTCACATAAGAGGTCTAGCTACCATTTCACAACTGGATTAGAGGTTTCTGATTGTCCAGATTTGATGCTTATCTAACGTTCATCAGATGCCAGGCATGCCGTTAAGTGTACCTGAGCTAATGTTCACTTTTAAAATGTATGTTTCTCCCTTGATGCTGCCAGAACTGCACATTACAGGTGTGATGCATTTGCTGAAAGCGTTAGGTTGAATCTCTGTCAAAGGCTAGGGTTTCTGGATGTTCGTGGTAAATGCTGTGTATGCTCTGGTGCTTAAGGAAGTCTATTACAGATTCATGAAGAGCTGATATTAGTTGATTCCCCATCCAAAGGTTTACAGAGTCTCCTAGAGACCCAGGCAATTCATCTTTCTGCTTTCCCTACAGCCACTGTCTGTTCTCATGTCTTAAAATAATGCTTTTTTAGAGACAAATGGTAAAGCCTCCGATTTCAACTCAGTAAGCTTTTGCTTGCTTGAGGCAACCAGTGTGTCTGAGGGGGTACTACTTCCTTTTGCAATGGTCTGCTTTTTAACAGATTGACCCAAATCAGAAAATCCAGAATTGTCTCTAAAGTCAGTTGACCCACCCTGTTCACACTTAAGGGTAAGAAGGTGTTTTTTTCCCCAATTTTTCATAGGAGAATGTGGTCAGAAGAGAAGTTTTGTCCTTTTGCTGCTTAAATCCAAAAGCTGAGTGTCCTTGTTACTGTTTGTTCATGAAGACAGTGAATGACAGACTTCATTGTCATATGACTACATTTTCTGTGTTTAACTGTCTGTAATCTGATTTTTTGAATGAGGTTATTTTTTTTTATTTACAAGATACCATAGATAGATAATGCTTCTGTGATGGCATCTTTGATCTTCACATGTGTCATCACCATATATTTTCTAAAATTATTGTGTTTTGCTCCTGTGATCAGATAAAGCACATGACATATATCTCAAATCTGTGAGAGATAAAGATGGAGAAGTACAAATTCATCTGTGAAAACTGTGCACCTTATCTGAGTGTCAAGCCTAAAAAATGACAGAGAACAAATCTTACGTAAATGCTGCTTTATGTATTTCATTCTTTGACTTGGTCATCTTTGCTTTTTCTCAGAGCTGTGAAATGTGAAATGCTAGCTGAGGCTCAGGCTGCTTCTCCAGGCGACTGGCAGTAGCCTCTGCCTGTTTGTGGATTTGTACAACATCACAGAAGAAAGCTTCAAAAGGAATTGGTGTTGATGCTACTTCTAGAACTGCTGAGACTCTAGAGGAGGACCATGTGCTGGAAAGAGCAATCTCAGATCTAGTTCCAAAATCATGTGGAGCTTTGATCATGGAAGGGGTCTTAGTCTTCATGACATGTTTTCACTCTGTATGTGTTGCTTAATTGTTAACCTCCTGAACCTTTTGAGGTAGGTGCATAGGTTTCTCTAGCCTTCCCCTTTTATATTTAATCTTATGCACTTCTAGAGCATTGGACCCATAAAAGATCCAAATCATAAATATAGACATCTCTATTTTGTTGTGATCTCTCCACTTTGAAATACATCTGAGAGGGCATGCTTCAGTAGTTAAGACCGATCTTCTGTTCTATGCTTATGCTCTATAGCTCAGTAGTCAGGCCATTCCCTGCAGCAATATAGAACTTTTCCAAATATTTTCTGAAACTTCTGAGATCCTCTCTGTTACAGATTATTGGTTGTACTCTCTACAGGAGACTGAGAATTACCTTGTGCACATAATGGCATAGAAGCTCTGGTATTCCTGCACAGCTTCTGAAAGCTTCTTTCCCTTCCAGATTGTCTACTATTATCAATCCAAACTGAATGAGGGGTCACCATATACATGTCATAGCTGCACATACCTCTCATTCCTTCTTCCATTTCTTCTTTCTGGAACATCTAAGATTTTAGTGAATACACTTCCTGCTGCCTATAGATTTGCTTTTATCATGCTTTTAATCACCATTCCTTTGTTTTCATGGTGCTTCTAGTTTGGCTTCCAGTGTTTCCAAACAGAGCAAAAAGTCCATGAAAATGGTTGAATATTTGGATGTTTCTGATGGTAGTGGAATTCCTTCTCATCTTCTCCCTTTCTTACCTCCAGACCTTGTGTTTTCTGCAAACAGTGCAGGCTTGCACTGGTTGTTTTTTTTCTTTTTTGTTTTTTTCATATTTGTTTTTTTTTAAAGCAGGGAAGAGAGAAAGGAAAGGAAGAGCCTGTGTGGCTTCATCTATTATGGGATCCTTAAAAAAAAAAAAGAAAAAGTTCCATTTCTATTGTCAAAAATACTGACTTCCCTTCCCAACTACGGTGTTTACAATTTAACCTTTGCTAGATCACAAAATACTTGCCTGCATTAATATTCCTAGAAGATTTATATGAAATGATAACTAGTGTAGATTTTAAGCAAAAAGTGCATATTTCTTTCCGAAAGATTTTCCCACTTGAATCCTCCTAAACCACAGGTTTGGCAAAATTTCAAGGAAACCCTCAGAAAAATATAGCAACTGTTATACAGTTTCTGGTGTATACTTTGCCAGTCTGGTCACACTTGACAGTCTTTCTGTAGCCTAACATTTGTTGCACATGCATGTGAGTAAATCTCAATCACATTCATTTCCACAGTAAGAGGACAGAACCAAAGGAAATTAATTTCAAAATAAAAAACAATGGATACATTTTTGGTATTCATGCAGCTCCAGGCCAGTGTCCATAAAAAAGAAAAATTCCCTTTGCTTGCAGCCCATTGGCTTTTGTCTTTTCTTTCACATAATCCACATTCATAATGGGCATGCTGAGAATAAATGACAAGTGACTAGCCCCATGTTCATCAACTTTCATAAATACAGGCAAATAACACTCTGAGAACTTTGTTTTGATGATATAATTGCTTCAATGCATTTCTTATTGTTGTAAGAATTACCCAGGATATGTCACTGCCTCTGCTATAGTCGTTTGTTCTATAGGCTTGAATATTATTCATAGAAATGAATTCTCCAAAACCAGTCTCATGCCTGAAACATTTCATTAGAAGTGACATTTGTGCATAGAAACTCAGATTTTTCTTGTTCTAAGCTATCACTCCCTAAAGTTTCTGCTTGCAAAAGTGATAATAGAAGTTGGAGTTCAAAGTGCTTTTGACTGAGTGCCAGGTATTTTGAGATGCCTGCAGCTAACACATTGTTGCATGACAAATCATTTCCACTAACCACTTTGGAGCAGTCTGTTGGTTTGTCTGCTAAGCTCCTAGTTACTGGGAGATCACTTGAAGTTCTGAAGTGTAAGACATCATCCACAAGATGTCTGTGAACAATTATTTTTGCACTTGTAGTTCTCTGCAGTTAAGTGCTTCTGTTTGGAAATGGGAGAATTCTCCAATTTGTGAAGTAGAAGTAATATTTATCCCTCTTAAACTAGCATGTAATCCTTGCTTCTCATTGACTACTAGAACTATGTTAAATGCTACCAAGAAGCATTTGTACACTGTATTTTCTTGTTAGAATGCATTATGTAGCACCTGTCCAGTGAGGGCTGAGGCTTAGGTGAAAAAGACACATCAAAACCAAAAAAAAACCAACAACCCTACAACTGAAAGACTGAAGTATAGCTTTTTGTTCTGGAAGAAATATTGTAACGATTATTCTTATCATAGAAAATAATTTTTCATCTCCTGACATTATATATTTCATATTAAAAGTTCTCTTAATCATACCTGTTAAAAAAGGAATGCCCAGCATACTCCACATGCTATTTTCTGGAAGTGATACACCTTCTGGTGTTTCTCTGTAGGGAGAGCTGGAAAATATTGGAGGGAATCAAAATCAAAATATCATGAACTAGTTGTTTATTCTGTAATGTCATATTTAATAGTGAGTATTCCTGGTCTTTTGATGATCTTGATTTTGTTGGGGCTTGGTTTTGTTTGTTTGGGTTTTTTAATAATAATTTTATTTTCCATATTGCAATTTTTTATTTACAAAGAAGTATTATTTTATATAGGAATAAAATAATAAAGTATAGAATTATGTTAATATGATAATACTAATACAACATATTGATTTTATTAATTATCTAGGAATATTTAATAACTAAATTACATTGAACATAAATTGTTATAGTAATCTGTTAACATTAACTAATGACTATATTAAAAATAATCTGCAGAAGATTATTTAATTCAATTATTTCATGCAAGTGTTTATTTGAAAGCTATTGCACAAAGGATGGCATAAAATGGTGCCTCCAGACATGCAGGCAATTGCTGAACAGCAAGCCTACTCTGCAAGTTAAGTTCTTACCTTTGGGCTCGCACAGGTAATCATGTGATTCCCTGGCTTAGATAGGTACCACATAGTGCTGATGCATTTTCACAGAATCAGCCAGTCACATATGAAAGTAGGTGGGCAAGAACCAGAACAGGTTTTTAGGGTTTTCTTTTTCTTTTCTCATTGAGTTCATTGGATATAGCATGTCTTCTGATTTAGTTACCTTTTGCTGTTCAGAGCTGTAACAGGGAAATGCTGAAAAAAAATCTTGTCACAAGGTAACAAGAAGGCTCATTAGAAAACAGAAATCATGTCACCTGAAGTTACAATTACTTCCAACTATTTTTAATAGATCCAAGCATAAATAATTAATAAAATTACATATGTATGTTTAATGACAAATGATAACAATATGATAAAGTGTTAAATGCCAAATACTAATAATTAATATTAATTATTCAGAATTATTATGAAGGAGCTTGAGGTATGATTCTTATGTAAATTATAATGAAAAGCAGAAAAAAAAGAATTGGAAATGCATAAGGCATATTTTTTATATCTATATATATACTCTACATATGCAAAATACATAAATCCTTAAAATCCATAAAAATACTAAAAAACCTGTTATTTGAAATACATCTATCCAGTCCTTGTAGATTGGAAGCACATTCTTATCTTACAAGAACTATCACTGTTTGTCACTGCATTTCTAATGTTTTTTTAGGCATGAATTAAAAAACAATACTACCAACAAAAAAACCAAATTACTTGAAAGCAGCTGTCTCAGAAAGCACAGTTTTAAAAAATTACTATAATTTAAGTAGATCCAGAGGTGCACAAGGTCAGTTCTAGCCTTTTACAACTTCAATTCTTTCCAGTTATTGTACATTTAGTATAGAAAATTGAGACTAAACTTGCTTCCTAGATTTTCTGATGTTCAGAACTGTCAGGTGTAGATCTCCATAAATACAAAACATACCTGGAAAGAAGTATCATGTAACAATCTCTTCATGGACTTAGACTGCATTTCTGCAGAGCAAAATTATAACATGGAGACTATTAATTGCATTTCTTCAGTATTTTCTCTTAAAACCCCAAAGATACTTCACAATGTAACTTCAAGGAGTGAAATAGTTAATAAAATTGTATTTGCTTTAAAGAATTGCTTGGAAATGTAAGGCTCTATAGATACATTGGCAAACGTTATGCTTAATCCAAAGTTATTCTGAGCCTGAAATCTTTAGCAATTTGGAAATGTTAATTTGCAGGCAAATCCTGCTATAATTCTGTATAAGAAATTGCATTAATTATGGATTTAGAAATGGTTTAAATTTCACATAGATGCTGGCATAAAGCAATGAACATTAGGTCATTTTGAAATAAAACACTCAGTCCTTCAGTAAGTATAAAGTTTTTTTTTTAAATTAAAGTATGCAAATAAGAAGTATTTATCCTGAGAAAGGTAAAGTTTTAAAACAGAACCAAGCTGAAATACCATAAAATGAGATTTACTGCAACAATATTTTAAGGTAATAGCAAAGATGTCATTTAAGCAATTTGCAAATCGTATATTTCCCTGCTGTGTTTGCAAGATTACCTTGTGAATCATCAGGAACTATAACTCAAAAAGCTTTTGATTTACATTTTCCTGAGACCTAAAGGCAAGAAAGGACACTACAGATAAGATGAATAAATTGATGATCTACTAGCTTCAATAAAGAAAAGGCTGCCTTTTCCCAACTGGCCTAAGTTAGTACCTGGTACATTCTTGCAACCTATCACATAGATATACTGCTTGGTAAGACTGTCTGGCTCTGTGAGAAGTTTTAGTGAGGTTTCTACATTATGAGTAAACAGATAATTATGAGTCTGAGGATGCAGGAAAGTAGGTATACAAAAGCTCTGGGGAATTAAGGCAGTATTAAAATAATTTTAACAATTAAGATGTGCTTTTCAAAACAGCTTTGCCTTACTTTTCTAGCTATTCCACAGGTGTGTGTGTGTGTATATATATATGTGTGTGTATATATATATCTATAGACACACCACATGGGAGCCCCACATTTCTGCTGAATATCTGCCTTATTCCATCCAGGTTGAGCTCTGTCTATAATTGCTGAAACATCTGAGTGCCTTCTTACAGCATATTAAGCAGTGTGGTTAACATCTGTTCTGTATTTATTTGTTCTCTTGGGTTGTTTGTTTGGGTTTTTTTGTTTTTGCTTTTTTTTTTTCCAAAAAGATAAAAATGAACAGTGGAGACTGATTTTACTTATTTATTTATGTATTTATTTATTTTCTGTCTTTGTGGAGACATCCAGAATGTGTTGCTATGGATTTATATTAGAAGTGAGGATCAAGAAATGTATCCTGTGTCTGGAACAGATGACAGTGAGGATCTTGTTGGTTCTCAGTTCACAAGGGAAGGAAGCTCTCTATCTGCGTAAGACAGGACTTAATCTTAGGGAACATACATACACTGTGCTAAAGTAACAGAACTGCTGACACCAGCTTTCACTATAGGGTAAAAGATTATTTTACAGTAGCTTGTGCATAGTCTACCAAGTGCCATGAAGATCAGGAAAGCATCTATAAATTTGACTGTCTCCCATATGGTAACCATGTAAAAAGGCAAATCCAGGTGTGATGCTTTCAAGTAATTGTGTCGCAGGGAAATCTGATGTTGTGGGGGTAGCTAAAGCCTAACAATTCCTTTCAGTTCATATAACATTCTTGCAAATATATATGTCATATAAGAAAATAAGTTTATTCTAAAACTTAATCCAAAGTTATTTCAGATGAAAACCTGTACTTACAAATACAAGCAAAGTGAAATGCTTGTGTTAGCAAATTTGAATCAGTAGTCTTTTGAAAATGCATTTCCTATTGAGCTTTACAATACTTTTTACATCTGCTTGGGATGAGAAATAACACAATGAAGCTTGCAGTGTCTTTGCATAATGTATTCTACTATGGCTGGCTGCTTTGGACACACATACTTTGATGGCATGCAATGTTTGTACAATCTTTTCTCATTTTCTTACAACTCAATTTCCTCATTTTTCAATTTCCTACAATTCCTTCTTATTCTTGTGTAGGAAAATACAGTTACAGCATAAATATAGCTTATCATTTACTGCAATCTAGCAATATCTGATGCTCAGTTAACTCTAGTATGAATCTCATCTGCCAAGCCTACAAGGGCTTGGTATTGTTTTCAGATGGTCTAGTACTTCTGCAGGAATTGGGTATGACAACAAATCTCTCCACTTTTATATAAAACTCAAACTTCCCTTTCTGACCCTGCTTCTTAAAACAGTAACACATTTCAAATTCCTGCTATTCGTACCACTTTCTGTCACAGAGGGAATAATGCAGAAAAAATTCACTTGACAAATGATTGTAATCTTATCCAATTGTAAACTTGAAAGCTGCAGTGATATTGCAGTGATGGATTTGGTGCAAGAACCTTCTTGCTCACATTGGAACGTAAATGGAAATAATTGTGAGCCTTCCACACTTTAAAAGCTGTACTTCTTTCAACCGTTTCCTTTTTCTAGATGCCCAGTATCCATATCCCACAAAGCAAAGGCTTTTCTATGCCTGTCCAAATAGGAAAAGAAAGCTGGGAGATAGATCCCTCAATTTAAATTTAAGCAATTTGCTGCAAGATATTCTAATTGCCAAAGGACTCTCAGTACAGTGATTTTGAAAGGAACTGTACTGCTAGGAGGTTTCTGGACTTGGCAACAATATAAAATTTGTAACCCTGCATTGAAACCTCCCCAGCAGTGGACTTGCCTGAGTTTAGCAGAATGATATCCAAATAGGCTACACAAAGTGGTGAAACTTCTCTTTTTCATTGAGTTTCCTCTTCTTCTGACCCCTTATATGAAGGCATTTCTATCAGGAAATCACAGGCCAGTATTTGAACAGAATTACAAAAACATTGAGTCTATTGAGTGAAGCACAAAGTAACCGCAAACACTATGAATTGCTCAGTCTGCTAGAAAAGGTATTAGCATTTTCCTTCTGAAATGCAGATCTGATGGAACTTTGTAACCTAAGTCTTCATGTGGAATTCAGGAAGAACAATTCATTTCTTTAGTAAATTAATTCTCCAATAGCAGCAAAGAAAAAACCAAAACGCATTTCTAGTGTATTATGCCAATACTGATGGAATGGGGCAACCCCCAAAGATATTCAGTTGTGATATACATTAATAATTTATTTCTCCCAGTGGCCATCAGATGTTACCAGGTACCTCTGAACTGTTAAAAAGCAAATACTAATTGGAAAGGATGAAAACTGTTGAGGGGGAAAAAGTGTTAGAATTTGAGTTTTCAAAAGATCATGATAAATTAGATTTTTTAAACTGTATGGTACATATATTGATCAACAGAAATATATAATATAGTTATTTGTGTTGTGCTTGATTAGCTTTTTTTTTTTTAATTGCAGACTTTTAGGTAGAGAAACTACACTAGCTAACTTTCATGTTAACTAATAAAGAATTTCACAAATGCTCATTTATGCCCGATAAATTTCCAGTGAAGATTCTTATTTTTACATTAATTCCATATTTTAAATTAATCTAGAATTGTTTGCTTTCTGAATATTGTTTGTTTTATTGTTTTGTATACAAGTAGAATTAGTATTTGAATACTGCTTTTTAAAAGCAATTAACTATCTAACCAATTAATTTTTGGAAATGAAGACTTCAGACCTTGCAATCTTTATGAGGTATACATGAGTTTTGAAATTACACATCCTATGTTATAATTACTTTTGATGAAATCCATATACAAAAACTTCCAGTGGGACCCCAATCCAGGAATAAAATCATAGAATCATAGAAGGTCAGGGTTAGAAGGAACTTCTGGAGATCATCTAATCCAGACCACTGCTAAAGCAGGTTCTCCTAGATCAGGTTGCACAGTCACGTGCAGACAGGTTTTGAATGTCTGCAGAGAAGGAGATTCGTTCTAGACATTCTGGATTGAAATAGCCCTTCAACACTAAAGGTACAGATGTCTTACGTTACTGAGTCCTTTTCCAGAAAAAAATAATGAAAAAATAAGGGATTCAAAAAGTATAACAAGCTCATGTAACCAAATGAAACTGTGAAACAAGTTTTGCTGTCTCTTCCTTTACATATTTCCATTTTTATGTGGCATAAGGACATTAAATAAAACTCAAAGGAATGTCAGAAAATGTTTGCTGGATTTGTTGTTAGTCCACATGCTTTTGTAAAATATACATATATTTTCAAGGAATTTGTTAAAATAAAAACAGAGTGATTGGTTTGTTTGTTATTATAACACCAAGGAGGTTTAATAACACAAACCTCAATGACAAAATTTTTGCAGGTGAAAGACTCTCTTTTATCCACTAGTGAAAAAGAGAAAGTACTGCTACAGAAATCTCCCTTTGCATGGGCAAGGTACACCTTTTGCAAAGATCACTTGAAAGTTCCTATAGCAATGAATTGCCTGAAATTCAGGATTTCCTGTATTCCTTAACAGATCATATGGGGGAAACTGCTCTGCTGCCCTGTAAAAAGCCCTTTTTCATTAAATCAGGTTTCTGGGTGGAGGTGGTGGGAAAAGGTACATATTTTTACCCTAGAAGTTAAATAATATAAAGATAGTATTTTACTTTTTATGTCGATGTTTGAATGCTGTTGTAAGGGATTAGTTTCAAAGGCATATAATTTTAGACAATATAGTTATGGAAGGGCATAAAATGTATTGAAGCTGTCAGTAGTAAAAGAATAGATTTGGAATCCCAAACTGTGAACACCATTCTCATCCAGTAACTGGGATGGAGGAGAAGGTATTTTAAGGAAAGCAAGGTAAGGGGTTTGTAGGGTCCTACCCAGTATGACCTTTTTATCTTCCAAGTGTTCAGAATATCAGACTCATTTTACTGAACCTATTTGTTAATCCTGTATTTTTCTGAATTTTCTGTATTTAACACTTAGCAAAGGACTGATCTTTCTCTTAAAGTTTTTAACTTGATTAAATTCTGTGGAGGAAGATTGTTCTCACAGAGTTTCCCATGTGGAAAGAAGAGGTTAAGGGGTCATGAAGAGACATTTCCAATTAATTTATATGAGTAAAGTTGCTGAAAAGGCCAAAAAAATTCTTTTCATTGAGACGCCGATGTAAATGTTTGGAGCATAAGATTGTCTATACAGCATTTCTAACTGTAGATGTAATGGACATTAGTACTAACTTTACATTTTTTGCTGTATTTCTCTGACTATTCCTGACAAGATCTCTGTTCTGATGTTCTCACAGTTAGCATTATATCTAAAATTTTTGTGATATTCATGTCTGACAAGGCAGTGCTCTTTGACTCTGTACTATACTACCAGTGAAATTGAAGTGGTACACGGAGGGGCAATGAATCTTACATAGTTTCAATACAAAGAAGCGTTTTCATTTCTGGATCCAGAAGACAGTCACCTGTGGAAGCAGGGGAAGTGTCCTTAACCTCCTTCCCCTTCCCCTTCCCCTTCCCCTTCCCCTTCCTCCTTCTCTCCTCCTTCTCTCCTCCTTCTCTCCTCTTTCTCCTTCTTCTTCTTCCACACCTTTTCTTTCCTCACTATTTCAAAGTTTCTAGTTGTAGAGTTGTGTTGAAGCACTGATATGGTTTACTGATTGGCAGCTGTTCTGTGTGGGTGATGGCTAAAATGATCTTTGTGTACATTATATCTCTGTTATGAAGTTATAAAGCATGATTATATTAGGTAAAGTAATTAGATATTGTTCAAGATCCTGGAGATAAAAGACACCACATATGTGCCAAAACATAATTATCACCATTTTGCTCTGGCTTAATTGTTCTGTTGACCATGTCCATAAAAGGGAGTTTTGGGAATGTATGCATCACTGTTGCCAACACTGGTATAATTCCACTATTAGTGGCTTTGCATTAACAAGATTCCCATAGGTACAGATGTCATGTCATTTAGTTTGGATTTAGACAATATGTCTGTAAAAACCCAGTAGCCATAGCAGCTTAGCAGTTTTGTCCATTCTTGTTTGTATCAAATGTCATCAAGGCAAGTTTTGCTGAATTGAACGGTGACAGGAAACTGATGAAAACCTTACAGCCCATGAATTAGATTCACCATTGGTTATTTTTACAGGATTATACAGATTTTTTTCAGTCACCCCTGAATTCTCCTGTCCTTGGATAATTTGGTTTTCCAAAACCCTTCCAAAGGTCTGAGTAATCAGTTTTCAAATGTGTCTGCCCTTACTGGTCAGAATTCAGAAATTAAGATTGTCTTGCTTATATTTCAGTTATAGCCACCTTGTTAACTTCAAGGAAGGTATTTGAGGTAATAAATGCTATGGTTGTTTCATATCTCACAAAATTTTTCACTGGGCTGAAGTACATTGTGAAGAATTAACAAAAACAACACTTCAAACTCCTTTTGTTGAAAACATGTTCTAAGTTGGAAAAAAACCCTAACAGTGCTACATTGCTCAAGCAGCAGGGCAAATTTCTCTTAGCAAAGGCAGATTAGTTTTAAAATCATAGTTTTTCATGAAGCAGCAGGCAGGGCTGCTTTGCAGTGGCAGCAGATCCAAGGGCAGCACCAGCAAAGGGCAGGGCAGGGCAGAGCAGACAGTGCCCCTGAATGATGCTGTGTCCCCTCAACGGAGCAAGGTGACCAGGCCACGTCCCTGAGAGTGACAAGGGCCAGCCAGATTCTCACAGAAATCAAGAGGTCAAGCCAGGAAGTTGAGTCTGTTGGTCACAATCTGCATAAGCACAGTATGTCACCAGGTGCTGGCACAGCTGCAAGAATTCTTGAACAAGGTGGGGGAGCAAAACCCTTATTTATAGCCATTTCTCACAGCTGTTACCGAGGTCCAGGCAGCCTTTTCATGTCAAAGCTGGCCTTGACTGCAGGTAGCAAAACCCTTGTGGTCTCCGTGCACAGGTGTGCATGTGTGTACTGAGAGGTGTGCAAGGTCCTTACAATAACTGTTAGCCTTACCCCAGTCATAAATTAATCACATGATTGTCATTGTCACTGCATAGTATAAAACCTCTATTGAGGACAGGACTGACTTCCTTCCAAAATTTCTTGAGAATAAAACTGAAGATTTGGTCATCCCTTCAGACTATACAGAATCTCATACTGGTATCAACGGAAGTTGTACACAGAAATGGAGAATGCAGCTCTTGAAATTATCTTGATACATTTAGTTGATACTGCAACACCACATTGAGCTTGGATTAGTGAAAAATGCCTGCCTGTTGTAACACCACTGTTACTGTCCGTCTATCCTCTCTTTATCCCTTCTTCTCATGCATTCCTTTCTGTCCCTTCTTTTTTCGGAATTTCTTCCCTGCAGGCAGTCCTAAATTATAACCTTTAAAGGCATCATTTGTACCACCTTCTTTCTCCTTTGGAACTGTTAGTATTAGTGACTTTGAAAATTTATTAGTGTAATAACATTCTTGGGGAAAAAGTAGGGCTTGAGAGTTCATATATGCTGAATCTGATGTTTGCAGATGGGGGCAAATATCCTGTGGGGTTTTTTAATACTGTGTTCACATCCAGAACTCACTTTGTTGCTGTAAAGCACAAAACTTCTAAAGCCACATTTTTCTTGAATACCTAACCTGTTCTTAAGCCCTGCTGTCTTAGCTTATACTAGAACCGAAGTGCTGCCAAAAAGCACACCAATTAAAATGTTTGTAGCTAACCTTGAATTCAGTTTGGGCTCAGGATGCATCTGCAGGACTGATAAGAATAGGTGAGTATATTCAGGACAATTTGTACATATCACTACAATGTCAAGGCTACTAACTTGCTAAATTTTCTTCATCCACCCAGGACTAGAATGAACACAGGGTTGGAGTTGATGGGTAGAACTGAAGTGGACTGCCTCAGTCAAGGCTATGCTGTAAATTTACGCCCCTCATAGCAATGAACTTGTTTGCAGGTATGAAAGAAGCATTTGGTTTAAACCCCATTTTCTTTACAAAGCACTTATTTGTAAAGTGCTGTTTCTCTTCACTTTTTGTCACAGTGATAAGTCTTGCCCCTAGTAACATCACTCACTATACAGTCACCATCTTATATCCATGCCATCCTTTAGGTGAAATCGAGCTGGATAAAAGAAATAAACCTGTTCAAGGAATAGATTTACTGTACACCAGGGCAATGAATTAAGAAGTCTCCAGACTCTCTAGTGTGTTCTATATTTCCTGGCCATTTAGCACATCTCTTAGAAAAACAAACAAGAAAGATCACTTTCCTCACCCCAACTTGCAAAGGCAAATTGAATCTAAAATAAAAATAGGATGCATAATTTTCTTTTAAAATGCTGAAGTAACTTTTGATTTTTTTTTCTTTTTTCTTTTTCACTGTCTCCTAGCAAGGTAATGTGTTCACATAGAGTAGTTTATGATGGTGTGCTTTCCCTGAATTTCTGAGCCAAAAGTAGTATGCTAAAATTCTAGAAGTGTACATTAGTTCCAGGCACTTTGATGGACTTTTTATGTGACCTTGTACAAAGTGACAAGGTGATAGATTGGATACAGTAGTCAGAATTCATCACTAAATTTAAATTTTTATAAGGTTTGGCTTACACTGTTGAGATGTAGAATAAGGAACGAGTCATTTTCCAGTTCCTTGGGTGCTGAACTGCTCTGAAAACCAGGCCATACATTTCACAGAGCAAACCATTAAAGCCTAATATCTTTGAGTCCTACCAGCCACAGAATCTGGTCTCCTTAGGTATCTGGCCCTGGCCTTTTGACAACAAGTAACCTGTAATCTTTGTGCCTCAACTTGCCACTCACAAAATGAGCTTCCATTTAACTTTGCATCCCCTTTTGACTTTCTTTTCAAGCCTATGAGAATCTGGTTGTATGAACACATGGACTTTACCTACTGCAGTTCTTTCAGTTGTTAGTAGAGACTCTAGCATCTGTCATGGTTTAACCCTGGCTGGTAATTAAATACAATGCAGCCCCTCGCTTACTCCCCCCTCATCCAGAAGGATGGGGAGAAGAATCGGAAAGGAATTTAAAAATCGAGGGTTGAGATAAGAACAGTTTAATAATTGAATAGAATAAAAATGAAAGAACAATAATAACAACAGTGACAATAACGGGGGGGGGGGGGGGGGTAGGGGGGGAGAAGAGGTGTGTGTCTTGAGGAGGAATGAAATCCAAAGGGAAAGGAAGAAAGAAAATAACTGATGCACAGTACAGCTGCTCACCACCTGCTGATCAATGCCCAGCCAGTCCCCCAGCAATGATCATCAGGGTCTGGCCACCTCCCCCAGTTTATATACTGAGCATGACGTCCCATGCTATGGAATATTCCCTTGGCTGGTTCAGGTCAGCTGCCCTGGCTGTGTCCCCTCCCAGTTTCTTATTCCCCTCCAGCCCTCCAGCTGGCAGGGCCTGAGGAACTGAGTCTTTGACTTCGTATAAACATCACCCAGCAACAACCAAAAACATCCATGTGCTATCAGCATTGTGCTCACACCAGGATAAACCACAGCACTGTACTGTCTACTAAGAAGAAATTTAACTCTATCCCAGCTGAAACCAGGACAGCATCAATAATCATTACATAAGGAATTTATGATTCGAAAAGGAATTTTATAGCACGTATATCAGTAGGTACCAAACACAAAAATACACTGCTCTGGTTGATCATATTGCATACACGAATACTTTAACCCAACACAAAAGCAGAATAATTTGTAAGGTTTCCACAGAAAAGAAATAATAGGAGATATAAGTTATGTTGTTGAGAAACTTT
This sequence comes from Falco rusticolus, assembly GCF_015220075.1. Taxonomy (NCBI): domain Eukaryota; kingdom Metazoa; phylum Chordata; class Aves; order Falconiformes; family Falconidae; genus Falco; species Falco rusticolus. Next base: position 51,637,109 of record NC_051210.1, read on the forward strand.
GACTTTTAAGCAGGGTTGGGTGAATTCATATTTATATTTTTCTCTAAAAACAAATTTGCATTTAACATTGTAATATCAAATAAATCTCTACTGCATTTATTGGCATTAAGTGCACTGTCTACAATTACTTTGGTGCGTGAATTAACAAGATTGTCCAAATCTTTTTTACAGTTCATTTGATTTTACGAAATGCTCATCGAAAGTGAATTTTAAAGTAGGAACCATCAGTACGCACATTATAAACCTTCCTTTAGAATCTACATTGGACACGTTGGGGGTTGGAGAGAAAGAACTGGGCAAGAGACTAACTGAAGTTTCTAGCTCCATCATCTTGCACCAGAACCTGACTCAGTAGCAAAGTCAGTAAATCCCATAATCTGAGCTGACTCTGATGTCATAATATAAAGCCCCTGAAGCCAAAGGTTTTGCAGAACTGTTTGACCCAGTCTGGTAAATCCCTAGAGTTCTGTAATTGTTTTACACTCCATATATTTTCTCTCCTAATTTACATTGTTCAAACTATGTTTTTTCAGACCAATAGCTTGTGCAAGAAAATAAAGAAAAGGCTGAGCTAATGTTCTACAAGTAGTTGTGTGTGTGTACTCATTTCTGCTAAACAAAAACTCTTAGAGACAAAAAGTGCTGATGAACTTGCCTGGATTTTTTATTTTATTTTTTTAACTTGGTGTGATATAAAAAGTAGTTCTTGCTGTCTGTCCTGGTTTGGCTGTGATAGAGTTAATTTTCTTCTAGTATCTGGTACAGTGCTATATTTTGGATTTAGTATGAGAATAATGTTGATAACACACTGATGTTTCAGTTGTTGTGCTTACTTTAAGACAAGGACTTTTTGAGTTTCCTATGGTCTGCCAACAACAAGATGCACAAGAAGCCAGGATGGAGCATAGCCAGTACAGCTGACCCAAACTAGCTAAAGGGATATTCCATACCACAGAACATCATACATAGTATATAAAGTATGAGGAGTTGGCCAGGGGCCTGCCAATCACTGCCTGGGGACTGGCTGGGCATCAGTCAGTGGGTCATGAGCATTTGTATTGTGCATCACTTGTTTGCTTTTTTCCCTTGGGTTTTATTCGTTGCTCTCCCTTTCCTCTTCATTATAATTATTATTTTTATTGTTATTATCATTGTTATTACTTTAATTATTAATCTGTTCTTATCTCAACCCACAGGTTTTACATTTTTCAGATTCTCTTCCACTTCATACTGGGGGGAGGGGGGTGGGAAGTGAGCAAGCGGCTGTGTGGTACTTAGTTGCTGGCTGGGGTTAAATCATGACACTGGCTAAGAAAACACTTGGTTTTAGACAGCATGCTTGGTGTTCAGAATCATACAAACAGAAAGAGACTTATGAAACTGGAGAAAGAAGCAGGAGATTCAATTCCTTCCTCTGAGGAATTTTTAACTTTATCACAGGAAAGATCCAGTCATGACAGTATATGGGTCTCTGAAGTGGGGTGTTCTCAATTACTTCCACTCACATTCTGTTTCACTGCATGAATAATTAAACATTTGTGGACCAGGGAATAAAATCTGACTATTCTAGCTCCCAGATGAGAGTCTGTCCACACATCTAGGCTGGAGAATACTTTTTCCCTTTTCATGCCCACAAATATTTAATTATTTATGTAAAGTGTAAAAGTGACATAAGGAGAAACTGAAAAATCCAGTTTTGTTGCAAGGCTTTGGGGTTCTTTCCAGGGAGATAGGAGAATTCAGAGACAGTAGCTGAGCGATTCTTTACCACACCCAAGCTGATGCACTGAACAGTGATGGAGAAAGTCTCCACTGATCAAAGCCTTCAGTGGAGATTGCACACAATGATACCTTCTCTGGGTTTTTTCCTTTTCTCTGCTTGTTCTAAATTGTTTGGTAAATAATAAGAATTTTTAATAATCATAATAAAAAAAACTTTTAAAATAGTTTGCTGAACAAGAAACTAGTGTTCATATACCATGATCTTGTTGTCGTTATGGTCCTTCATGAGCTGTTTTCTACCATTTTGGTTCTTCAGAGTTGCCTTTCACTTTGCTTAAGGCCCTTGATGTTCGTGAACCAATGTCATTTAAGCTTTTCTTTCCAGATGCATCTCAATGTCCTAGTATTAGTAAAGACTTGAATCTTCACTAAGCTGTCATTCATTCACTTATTTATTGAAAGATACATATTTAACATTACCAATATTGGTATAAAATAAATGAAATAACCAAACCCCCTTTTCTGCAGACATATTTTATACCGTCTGATGATTCTTTAGGTTTAGCACTTTCACAGGTAGTAGTAATTCTTTGCAAAACATATTTTGTACCTCAGATGAAAGATGCACCCGCAAAAGGTAGAGTTTTATCATCTCCATTCAGTAGAATGAGAATGAAAAGTGGACTGGAAAAGTGAAATATGCAGGCTGTGAAAAAATGTGTACCTTAAAGAGCATTTTACCTCAATAAAAATATAGTTATGTCAAAAAAGATCTCTGGAAACAAGTTTTTCCTTATGCAATTAACTTGCTGTGTTAGGCCTATGGCTGGAAGCATTTTCTAAAACTTCTTCCACACCCAGTTATAACCCACATACCAGAGTCTGAGACGTGTTTTCTCTGTCCTTCTCTTAGGGAAACTCTATTCAGGTAACGTGACCTTCCAATGATCATTGAACCTCTTTTAAGATGGAAGTTTTTAATTAATAATAGGACTTACGCTTTTTCTTTTTCTCACTAAGCATATATAAGCATTAGCATACACCTAATAAAGTAATAATCTGGTTATAAAATAAACAGACTCTAGTTCAGAGCTGTGTATTTAAGAGATCTTAACTGAATCTGACACTGGAGTGTCAGGTGTTTAATACTTCTAGTGAAAGAAATACTTCTTGACAAGTACAAGTGATATGATAGAAAGTGGGAAGACACAGAGTGTTTTAAATAATTCAAGACCAAATTTGTAAAAAAAAAAAAAAAAACAAAAAAACACAAAAGACCAAGCTTGAGAAAGAGTATTGTATACCAAAATATTTCTGTTGCAGGATAGTACAGCCACTTACTGTCATAGGTACCTAGGCTACAAAAGAAGTATTTTATTCAAAAATGTTTACTGATTTTTGTTACTATTCAACCACTATGTAAACATATTTCTCAATTTTGTTTAGTTTAAAAAAAGTTGTCAGAAAATAAGACAATAACACTGGTATCATGCTAGGGTGTCATACTTTGTAAATAAAAAGTGTGTGTTCAGAAAATAGCACAATGCAGGTTTTGGGGTTTTTTTTTGTTTATATGTTTGGGTTTTTCTTGGGAATTTCAGATATATCATATATATTCATATGAAATAAATCTGTAATTTATAATAAGTATTTCATTAGTTCTATGAAATTCCAGCTTGTAGTGCATTGTAGTGCAGGAATAGATTAGAGGGAGACAATAGTAATTTTTCCAAAGAGCAAAATAACTACAAACAGCCTGCTCAAGAATGGATCTTCTGAGGAAAGGATGGAAATAAGTGCCAAAAAATAGGGGATGGGTGTGGGTGGTGGGCAGGGGGAGGGTGTGTGTGTGGTATTTTGGGGGTTTTATCTGTGTTGAGTAGATTGTTAAGCAAAAGCCATTTTCCAGGTGAATCCTGTAGTCTATAAAAGAGACAGTTCTTCTCCCTCAGCTTTGTATTTTCAACCCCCTGGATTAATACATTCCTTAAAAAAAATATATTCTTTTCAAATGAGGCATCCATAAGCTTCTAAGTAATTGACAACTGGACATTTTAACAGAAGCAATGCATAAAGCAGCATTATAGAACAACTGACCAATTCAGCAGTTTGTGCTGCCAGTGATAATTAGATGTTACAGCTCAATGGAGTGCTGCGTTGTTCAGTTCGGAAAAGTATTTCACCCATTCAGTAATTCCAGATGCATATCTCTCATGTCTCCAAATCATTGTCTGCCCTTGACGCTCTAGAAAGGAGCAATGACAGAAATGAAATAGGGAAGAACCAACAGAATAAACTCAAAATATTCAGAATTATTTGCATTTTAGGTGGATTGCCACAGGAAAACATTTTCTCTAAATCCTGTGTTCAGTAAACAAGTTACTTGCAGTGCTCAGCTCAAAGGTGTGAGGAGTGTGGTCTTACTTGTTCATTCCGTAGAAATGCAGCATGATTTTGCTTGAAGTGAGGTATACACTAGAGTATAAACTGATTGTACCTTTATGCCTGTTAGATAAAGTTTTTATGTTGCCTGTGAAGGAGGAATCATTCTGCGTGCAAGCTACCTAACTATGTCTGTTAAAAATAAGAGTGGAAGTATACTGGGATTACTAGAGCTAACCATGCAGTCTCTATCTGACCAAGGATGAACATTTCAGATGATTTCCCATTAAGTAAACAAGTTTATTGTCTTAGTCTCTATTTTTTGACAGGAAGCACTTATGAGTGAAACAGTTACAATGAAAATACAGATTTCTTATAAATGTTGTTTGTGTGTTTCTCCTAAGCAATATTTTAGGCAGATTTAGAGCATTCGTTGAAATACCTCATACTACCATAATATGTGTGACTTCAGAGGGACTTCAAACACCAAAGCCATTTATGTTACCTACAAGATTTGCAGCCTCCACCAAATCATAGTTGCTTCTAGAGCAAGAAACAGTAGCTTCATAGTACAAAATATTATTAGTAGCTTGGAACTCGGGGTGGTAGCACAGATTTTGTTTTGAACCAAAGGGAAGACTTTGTAAGAAGCTGTTCCATTTTCTGAAAGCTACTTATGGAAGTTATTTCATGATTTATTATCTATTGTGCAAAATAAAAAATGAATTTCTTACAGGGGGTGATCCAATAGTTTATTGTAAAAAAACACTTTTCTTTCTGTAGATGTTATATTTTAGAAATCAACCTCTTTCATGGCCATTAATTTTGTCTCCCATGTGAAGTTGTGCAATATGCGTGGTTCAAGAATCATAGAATCATAGAATGGTTTGGGTTGGAAGGAACTTTTAAAGATAATCTCATTATAATCCCCCTTGCCATATACAGGGGCATCTTTCACTAGATTAGGTTGCTCAAAGCCCCATCCAACCTCACTTTGAATACTTCTAGTCATAAGGCATCCACAACTTCCGCAGGCCACCTGTTCCCGTGTTGCACCACCCTTACCATAAAAAATTTCTTCCTTACATCTAATGTAAATCTACCTTTTTTCGATTTAAAACTATTACCCCTAGTCCTGTCACTACAAACCCTAGTAAAAAGTCATTCCCATCTTTCTTGTAAGCTTCCTTTATGTACTGAAAGGCTGCACAACCTTTATATATTTAAAACTTGGACAATTCCAACTCTTTCAGCCTTCCTTCACTGGAGAGTTGTTCTAGACCTTTGACCATTTTCGAGGCTGCCCTCTGGAAACTCTCTGACAGGTCCATATTTTTCTGGTGCTGAGGGCCCCAGAGCTGGATGCAGTACTCCAAGTGGGGTCTCATGAGAGAAGAGAGGGACAATCAGCTCCCTTGACCTGCTGGCCATGCTTCTTTTGATGCATGACATAATACAATGGCTTTCTGGGCTGCAAATGTACTTTGCCAGTTCATGTCCAGTTTTTCATGTAGCAAAATCCCCAAGTCCTCTGTAAGGCTGCTCTCAGTCCGTTCATCCCCCAGTCTCTACTGATACTGGAGATTGTCCCAACCCAGGTGCAGGATCTTGGCATCCCTTACCTCTCCTGTATCAGCTGCACCTCAGCTTGGTGTCATTCATAAACTTGTTGAGGATCCAAATACTTTTACTGTCTACGTAATTAATAAAGATATTGAACAGCACTGATCATAGTACAGACACCATTTGGGACTGATCTTCTAATACTGAATCATTAACTGCAACTTTTTGGATGTGGCCATCCAGTCAATTCCTTATCCATCTTAAAGTCCATCCATCAAATTTAGTGACAACAATGTGTGTGGGACCATGTCAGATTACAGATGTTCAGATAGATCATGTCAGTAAATTGGTCCACCAACAGAGTCACTCCATCATAGAAGGCCACCAGATCAGTCAGGCACAATTTGCCCTTGGTGACCCCAACTGGCTGTTTCTAATCACCTCTCCATCTTCCATGTCCCTTCACATTCTTCCAGGAGGTACTGTTCCATGTTACTGGGCATGGAGGTGGTGCTGACTGATCGGTAGTTCCCAAGGTCCTCCTTTTTACCTGTTTTAAAAATGTGATGTTTCCCTTTTTCCAGTCACTGGGAATTCATCTGACTTCCATGAGTTTTCAAATACAATTAAATTCTCTTTAGTTAAATTTTCTAAATTTCTTATGTTCCTCCAGGATGTCAGTATTGAAAATCTAAGGGTAACTGTACTGGCTCTTCACAGATGGGGAACCTGTAAGTGTAGCTGGAATATACAGTACTCTGCATGCCCAAGCTTACTCCTACAACAGTAGGTAGCTATGTAAGTGCTGTATACAGCAAGCCTGTTCTTCATCTCCCTGCTAGGTGGTTGCATACTTGCAGGAATAGGTGGGTTGTACAACTTTTTGCTGTTTTTTGTAGAAGTGTGGATAAACATAGCCAACAGGACTAAGATGAGCAATTTATTGTTGAAAATAAGACTTCAATGAGTTGAAGAAGATTTACTTTATTGGTTTTGTGCCCAAAGTAAGTGAGCAGTCATCTGAATCTCACCTTTCTTCTATTTTCTAATTTGGATGACCCACTAGAAAAAGAAGAGGTAAAGAACAGATTTGTTGGTGCATGCTCGTCTTTAGTTTCTTGCAAATATAAAGCCAGCAATGCCAAAAGAAGCTAAAAGAATATTTTTGAAGGTCAGATAAGTTTAAGTTTCTCAGAATTCAAAATATTTTGTGAATGCTACTTTTCCATTTTTCACCATATTCTTCTTAATAGGCCCCTTTGGAATAACTTAGATCTCCAGGTTAAAAGTTTCATGGAAATATATGACTTCAGCTTAATTTTTCTGGAACTTCTGTTCAAGGTTCAGTTAAGATTCTTGAGGGAAGACGGGTTATTTCAGTTCATCCAGGTGGGCTTGCTTTTGTGCTATGTTTTATGTTGAAAATAATTTCAGGTGAAGCTTGAGAGGCATACTAAATTTTTAACAGAAAAGTTACTTGGAAAGCTACTTCTAAGAAAAATATCACCACTTTCCCACAAAACTCTTCCTATATTCAAAAATATATGTCTTAAGTTAAACAGCAACAAACAAACCTCAAAACTAGTTTCCTTGCTTTAGTATTACATTTCTGCATTTGTCTGTTTGAATACATTTATTAGCATTCAAGATTCAGAACTGACTCTTCCCCATATGTTTGTGTCGTGACTAGCTCAGCAAGGGTTCAGACACAAGGTGATACTGATACCACATTTCCTATAAATCTTTAAAATAATGTTAATAAGAGATAAGAAATGTGATTGGTGCTAATGCTCCATGTCTTTTATGTTTTCTTAAAGAACATAGACATTAGTCTTCTGGCTTTGCAAACATAGATACTTGCAAAAGATACTTGAGAATATGGCAGGTGCTAAGGGGACTCTGCCTCTGAAGTTAAGTTTATACTTCCAGTCAGGATATTTCTTGTGAATGATTTTCTTCATTTCTGATGCGAGTCATGTACAATGAAATAGTCCAAATTACTTCTTTAGACGAGATGTCCAGAGGCGGAAGTAAAGGACTGTATATTTATTAAACTAATAACTGATTCAGGCAATGTCAAACTAAATGTGGAAGACCTCACAAGGTTAAAGAGCAGGTCTAGTTCTCAATCTATTAAGAACCTAGTTACCAGTGAGATACTGAATGTACTATGGAAAAGCACAAGCTTAACTCAGACTACCTTTCTTCAATTACTTGTTTTCTTTTTAGTTAAATACAGTAAACTTCTATTGCATGAAATCTGGTCAGCATAGCTAACATCATTTCAGGTTCATACTAGCACACAGTGGTGTTACTCTTTTCAAGTGCTTGATCTGTAGTATTCTGCCGCTTGGCCAGTTTCTCCAGAACCTATTCCTGGGAAAAGGTCTGTGCTAGCTCTTTTGTCTTTACCAGCATATGTTGAGCAATGAAGCACAACATTTGCAAATGGTTTCCTTAATTTGAATACACAATTCTAAACTCTGTTTTTGTCATCTTTCTTCCCTCCTGTCCTGCCCTGTCCCATGAAACTATACAGTTAAATTTCTTAGGTCAAATTGAGAGGATAAAAATGAAAACCACTTAACTTTGAGCAATGGTTTTCCATTACTAAAATTCTGTGGTAGAATAGAAAATAAATCACAAGTTATTCAGAAATCAGAGTCCCTTTGGGAATTTTTCACAAAAGCAATATTAAAATGTATATCTACATTATTTTAAAAGGTGGTATAGGCCCTACTAGGAAAATATGTATTGTATACATATGGTGTAATTGGTTTCTTGAAGGCTTGACTTTAGTTTCATACTTCATCAGTTATTCCTTCAATGAAGTAATATTCTGCCTGGTTGGACAAGGTCTTTAAAGCAATTACAAAAGGTTAATTGTACCCAATTATCATATTTAATATGATAATAATGCCATGATATGTGGTGAATACCAGTAGTTTTATCCACCATATGTATTTAGTTGCCACATTCATTTGTCAAAATATTTCTGGACACAATGACCTCATGAATGTCTGCAGCTGACTAGTTTAGTATTTTGTAGTTATTATTTGCTTTTAGTAAATTTTGAATATTATGTTTCCTTTCATCCTGACAGACCTTCACACATCTGCCAAGCTGCATTTTTATTTCTACTGTAAAAAGGTACAGGTGGTCTGACCATCACAGCTTTGGACTTCTTGAATAAACATTTGAAAAAACAATGCAGCTGGCCTGTCTATTAATTTCAGGAATAGCACTGGGTAGGCTCAATAAAGCAAATTTCATGATGGTTAAGCTGGAACATTTAAATATCCTTTAGCATGTACTTGCTCTGTTGTATTTTTGATCCTAATCTGAATATAAATGGTAATTTATTAAAAGCTAGTAGGACTAGGAAAATTCTAAACTTGTCTTAGTTTTGTGTTAAATTAAATCAACAGGGATGTCCCCAGTGATAACCACAGATAAAAGGGGAAATTGTGAGTTAGATGTGAGCAGGAAAAAATACTCAAACCCAAACCAGGCTTTTAATTTGCAGAACTGTTAGCCATACAGCAATGCTAGCTTACATTGGCTTACCTCAAAGGTCTCTGGTTATGATTTTCACCTGTTTTGAAGGATGGTGAAGAAAAGTAAAATATAAAATTATTTTGATCATTAAAAATTATTAGGAGATGAAGGGGAGGGGACAATGACAGAGTGCTTTTCTTTAGCTGAAAAAAAAATAAATTCACATCATTTTCACAAACTAATTTCACAAATATCATTGGTGATAATATGGAAAAAGGCCCAGATGAAGTGAGGTCGGATCAAGCAGAATGCAACCAAGAAGCACAGGGGGAGAACTGAAGTTAAAAAAAAAAACCAAAAAACCCAACTAAATAAAGAGTGTAGATGAAAAGATATTATTTAAAACCAGATCAGAGGCGTTACGGAAAAAAAACAGAGAAGAGAGGAAAATCAAATAAATGTTCCTTTAAATGAATTCTGATTTAACATTCCCGAACAGGAGCAAATAAAGATAGCAAAGAGACGTTTTCAGTATATAATGCATGATGTAAAGAAAACAGAGAAGTATTTTCTTCCCTTTTAGAAGCACATTTTGTACTGTTGGCAGCTGCAGTGGCACTGATAATATTTGACATGTAGTGTCAACATGAATGAACTGTCCTCAACAGTTTAAAACTCCTCCACTTTAAAACGCCTTTATTTTCACTAGGAAATCCAGCTCTAATAAGTCACCAGCAACTGTTAATGATCCAAACAGTCATTGGACTTTTTTTGACATTTCTCTTGCTTTACTCTGTTCTGAACAGACTGATAGAGGCATCATAAAGGTGCCTAGGTCCCCTTCCGCTCATGACTTTCTGACTGCTGGAAATGCACCAACACAAAAGCAGGCTCCAAGGAATTGCAGGTGTAAACACTAGCCTCTATAAAAAGGTGTAATACTGGATTTTCATCTTGGACAGAATGAGGTTAAGCCCTTTCCTGTGTCTTCATTTAAGCGTTTTAAAATGTGGCTTAGATGTTTTAGATGAACAGTACTTGTGAAATACAAGCAATTTTTTTAACATATTGCACAGAAACAGTGGCGTGTGGCAGGAGAGTGAGTTAGGGGGCACAGGCTGGAACAAAGACACAAATGCTGGTTTTAAGGAAAAGAAAATCACCATATAGCAAGTAGTGTGCTAGAGCAGGGACCCTAATAGGTTGTGCAATCTCCACCCATAGAGATCTTCATGCTGACTCTGCTTTGGGTAGACGATCAGATTAGACACTTCCTGAGGTCCCAGCTTTAGTTATCCAATGATTCTGTTTTGTTTCTAACTGCTTAGCATTTTTAACTAACTTTTGTAAGTTTTCAAGTGGGATTAAAATTGCATGCTTTTAATCTCATTTTCTGAAAAAAGTTAATACCTTCTGAAGCCAGTTTATATAAAAATATCATTTACTTATGTGTCTTAAAAATTAAATGTATGAAATTTAAAAGTACTTAATCCCTTATTGAGGTTTTATTTTTATGACTATTAATTTTATATTTATATGAATTTTATCCTATATTTATTCTGTTGAAATTGATATTTGAATATGTAAGCATGTTTACACAGCTTCAGTTGTGTCATAAGAGAAGTGGCTGTGTCTACATTGGGCTTAAAAGTACTAAAAATCTTATAACTGTGGAGTTTTTTAATGTCATAGCCAAACTGGTGTAATATGGACTTGTCAGGTGGACAATGGTGTGGACGATGGACTGTTGGGTGGTTGCAAGGGATTGTGATTAGTACAACCATTCTGCCTGGTTGCAAGTTTTACAGTGTTAATTTGGGAGTTGATATTTGGGCTAACAATGCTTAGCATCTTTACAGGTGACCAGGGTGATAGGGCACAATGTGTTCCCCACAAATTTGTTTGATACCAGGTTGGAAGAAATGGTCAATATGCAGGAAGGCAGGACTGGGTTCTGGACAGGCTGGAGAAGTGGGCAGATAGGAACTACTGTGGTTCAGCAAGACTGAATGAAAAGCCTAGACCCTGCGATGGACAAGACCTCGCAGTAGGACAGGGTGGGGCTGACTGGTCAGAAGCAGCTCTGCAGAAAAGGGTCTGGAGCTTTAGGGGCACCAAGTTTTCCAAGAGGCAGCAATGCCTCATGCACAGTACCTGCTCTTTGCTGGGCTGCTTAAGCAAGGTTTCAGCTAATAGGTCTGGAATGGGATCCTGCCCTGCTCTCCAGCACATATGAGATACACCTGGAGTGTTGTTCCCGTCCTGGGTTTCCTACATATGGGGCAGACACTGATGTTCTTGTGTGAGTCCCAAGGAGGCCATCAAGGTGGTTGGGGGCTGGAGCACAGGTTGTTTGAGGAGAGGGTGCAGAAGCTGGATCTGTTCATCTGGGAACAGATGGCTTCAAGGGGGCCTGATTAATACTTCAAGCTATCCAGCAGGGTGGTGTAAAGAAGACAGGGTTAGATTCCTTTGAGTTGTATAGAGGAGTGAACAGACTCTGGCTGGAACATGGAAAATTCTGACTGAAGGAAAGGAAAGTTCTTTTCACTGTGGAGGTGATCAACCATAGCAACAGGTTGTAAGAGTCGGTCTAAAGAGAACAATATTGTCTCAACATTGCCAACAAAGACCTGGAGATGGAATGTGGTCCTCATGGACACCAAGACACAAAGACCCTGGGAAAGAGAACTGCACGGTACGAGGAGTACTATGCCGTCCCCTGCCACCTGAAATTGAATAAGGCCACATAACAGCTGTCCAGAAGATGGATCACAACTGTAGTCATAACAACGAACCAGAAAACAATACAAGAACACGCCTCCTGGTCTGAAGCAACCCACCTCTGGGGCAAGATAACCTGGCTCTAGAGGGCAGAGACTGGCGGAATTCTATGGACCAGAGGAGGAGCAAGGTGTGTTGCTTGGCATAAAAAGATGCTTTCTTAGCAACTGAACTTTGGAGATCTTGTCCACCAAGGATCACGACGACTGGAAGGACTGGTGGACACTGCCTGGACCTGGGACCATAGGGACACCTTGGACCCGTGGTGGTAGCTATAATCCTCTTTCCTTTTCTTTTTACTTTACCTTTTATTCACTTTCTGTCTTTCTACCTATCGCACGCCGTTTCACGAGCAAACAATAAAATTGTGCTGTTTGATTGAAGCATAACCCTTTGGCATGGTCGACTTGATTTTTGCACTTTGAGATCATAGTTAACGAACCAAGACAAGAGACTATAGACTACTTCAAAGGTAGCAAAGGTGGAGGAAGGAATAATAGAATGGAACGGTAAAAAGAAAGATGACAAAAAGATGCCAGCACAGTTTCCTGTCCCAGATACTAGAAAAAAAGGTAGAGCACTCCTTTGAATGCAATATGAAAGACGTTCCAAAGTCTTAATCAATTTTGAATGTGACAAATTTGCAGAGTACCAAATCTTAGACAAAATGTAGCAATTATACGTTGAATGTACAACTTAATTAAATTAACACATATATATGGGTGAACCAACAAGGGTTTTTTTGATTAATCATGATTGTCAGTACCGTTGTGATAGGGTAATTTGGGGTTTTTTGTTTGTTTGTTTGGGGTTTATGGGGTGGTGGTGGTGGTTTTTTTCAGGGTGGGTTTTTTTTTGGTTGGTTGTTTTTTTGGGGTTTTTTGTTTTGGGTGTTTTTTTTTTAAGATTCCCCAATTATATATAGTCTGAACTGTGGCAGAAATACTGCTTTTGATATACACAGGCACATGCCTCTCTGAGTGTAATAACAAGTCAATGCTAAAGGGAAGCATGGAGTGTTGTTAGGATATTGCCTCCAGCATCTAATGCCCTAAGAATCTATCTACATTTGGAATCCACTCTATCACTCATGTTTTAGCTTTTATTAGGAACTTGAAGATCAATTTATCAAATGTAGGCTGCTGGGGGAAAAAAAAAACAACCCAAAAACATGACATTGCTCAAGGTTCTTTGCTGTATTATATTGGGATATCAGCACTTAAATGCCTGCAAGGTAATCTGAGCCTTGTAATTAGTAATAATTCATTACAAGCTGAAAGCACCATATAGAACACTTACAACCCCAAAGGACGCAATTGTTAACTGCAGCTAATGTTGTTTTATGATTCCAATAACTAAAATCTATTGACTGTGATTTTATTATGGTTTGTAAAGAAAGAAATTGAGTGTCTCTTCCATTTTCCTCTAGCTTCAGGCATTTGCTCTCTGTCTTGTTTTCTGTTACGATTACAATTGAAAAGCTGGACAGAAATACATTTCTTTGTATTAGTTGGCAGATGGAAATTAACAATGTTCAAACAATTGATGATATTATTAAATTAACATATTTAATCTTGAGTATCAAGCTATAGTGCCCTGTTCATTAATATATTTAAAACCATATGGTTCCTTTTGTTTTTGGTGTCAGTTTAGTTGGGTGGGCAATGCTTATGCATAACATAAGATACACTTGCTGATTCTTAAAAGGTCTTTATTCACACTTGAGCCAAAGCAGCTGGTAGAGGGCTAAAGAGCACTCAAGTCACCCAAATCTCTGGATATTGCTTTCTGCTGTACCATCTGTATCCTGTTAAATATTCTCAACTTCTGCCAAGTTTGGCCAATTTATATGTTAAATCAGTTGCTGAAAACAGGATCCAAGATGCTTGTGCAGGGGAAAAAAGGAAAGTATTAAATCACATTAATCATTTGTTTTGGAAAAATCCAGTTCAAGTTGTACTGCACAAATAATGGCAGTAAGATACCAGTTTTCTTAGTCTCCAAGACAAAAAGTAGGAGGGCAAGTGTGACTTCAGGACACTTTATTCCCAGAGAAGTATACCCTCTTCAGCCCCGAGAGGAGATGCCATTCAGCTTTCTGTTGGGAGTCAAAAACCAGTCCTGTGAAGCAGCTGTAGAATCAATTGCAATTGCAAATGTTTTTTCATTCAGTATATGCTATAATCAAATGAGTCTTGAACGGGCTAATCACTGGCATTGTGCTGCCTCATAACCAACTAAATATTGAAGTGATCCTAAGCACCATATATTTAGTGCTACTATTTGGTGCTAATCTTTAAACAAGCCAGTGTTTAAATTTTCTATTAATCTACTAAATTAGGAGGACAAAAATCTCATCTCTGGATGAGATATTTTTCCTACAAATCAAAGACCTGCTGCAGTGTGTCAGTGAAGTTCCATCCACTGATTACATGTCAGTCATCTCTACACAGTTGACCATGTCACTAAAACCTACTGAATGCATTAAAATTGTTGTTTGGTTTTGGTTTTTTTTTAGTGGTTCTGCTTTTGTCTTTAAAAAATCTGTTGATTCCTGGCAAAAAGATTTTTTTTTAAATGCTGAGTCTGATTTTGTTTCTCTTTGTTCTTCCTCTGCTTAATTCTTTTTACACATTTTACTCCTACAATTTAAGCTCTGATACTGCAAAGACATTTACACTTCGACTACAGGATTTGTGTATAGATTGCCAGCACTAAGACCTTGCCAAATTTCTGATATGATAGTTTCAGAGTCCCATTGTTCTCCCTCCCCGCAGTAATACCATAAAACATGATTTTTTTCCCACTTCCCACTCTTGTATTGAATGAATGTGTATCCATTTCAATAAGAATGCTTCTGGGCTGAGATCTGATGGTATGCTAGTGGCCTAACTTCAGTGTTAAATCAGTTAATTTAAAAAGTAATTGTGGGTTAAATAACAGTATAAATACTGTCTAACATAAGCAAGCATGTCAGAAATAATTCCTTATGAAAACATTTAAATATGTTGTGCATTTTTGTTTCCATGGCCCTCTCTTGACCTGTGGTAGCTATGACAAACAGATCATTCAGGTCTAGAACACAAAGGCTACAGTTACTTCACTTCTGAATAAAATTTCAAATTGATTAACTCAAACATTTCTTTATTTTAACTACTTTTTTTTTTTTGTCACAATATATATAAAGGCTTTGAAAAGGAGGAGGGGAAAAAGATTGTCTTTTTAAAAGGTTTATTGAAAAAGAGATAAAACCACAATATTCTTTTTCCATAGTTGTTTCACAAACTCTTCCTAAACTTATGAATCAGTCAAGTCTGTACTTGATAATGCATGAAGTGGGTGGGTCTAGGATGTAATGCCTTTGTTAATCTACTTGGACTTTTAAGTGCTTGTGTTGTTTATACATAGGTATATTTGATAAGCAGAAATGTTGGTTAAGTACTTTTTTAAAGTGTGCTGTCTTTTAAAATATAGGCAATAATCTTACTAAAGGACTAAGCTATTTTTTCTAGATTCTCTGATTTCATTACAGCAAGTGGTACACAAAAGACATGCTTTGCCTATTGGATTTCTGCATTGCTCTTAACAGGTTCTTCGTTACAATTCACCAAAGTGAAAATACAAATCTTGAAACATAGTTACAAGTAATGATTTTAGAAAATATATAATTAACTTACTGAATGGTAATTAAAATTTGTTAAGATCTACATACAAACTGTCAGCAACCAAGAAGAGATTATAGCCTTTCCTTTTAAAAACGGGCTTCACACTAGGGAAAACCAATAAAATACATTTTTAAACAGCAAGTGTTGAATTACTCACTTGGCTTTCCAAATGACAAGTCAGAGATTTCACAGGTGGTGCCAGTACTTTATGTCTAGTGTTCTATCAGGATTCAATAGAATGACACCACTACTTCATTACTAGGTCTCAACTACCTAAAATAGATTAAAGTAGTCAGATCCTCTGATTGTGTGATGATGGCTAATTTTCCCAAATTATTCATGATCTATTTGATATCTATGGAAAAATTAAAAAGCACTATGAATGTCATCTCTGAAATGAAACCATGCAAGGGTTCTCAATCTTATATACTTATGCTGCCTGATTTTTTGCTATTAATATGAATTAAGTTTTTTAGAACTCATAGTAGTATTTTCTGACAACAGATGAATACAGAAATGATTTAAAGTTGGTCTCAGCTTCATAAACTCTGTGGGACATGGATGGGTCTTAGCATGAAGAAACTGTTAACACCTTATAATTACCTGTCATTCAGTGATGTAGCTCACAGGGGCTTCATTTAAGTAATGTCTACTGTAATTTTACTTGAGTAGTTTTGGGTGGTTTTTAAACTCATCTCTCAGACCTTAGAACAAAGAAATAAAGAAATACAGAAACATAAAAAGTTCTTAAAATACTGTTGTAGTCTTTTTGAGACTGAATCTTTCAAAGTAGATTTCGATGAGAGCAAATATATGCAGAATAGGAGATGTGGAGACTTAAGTTTTAACTCAGAAATATCTAGAAAAAACTTTATCAAATGTCATAATCTTCCATGGCTTTGCTAATGATTTGGTTTATGAAAGCAATTTTATTCTGTGTGCTGCATATTAGTACTTATCTTCTATGATTCCACAGCTCACTTGTGGTTTATATACACAGATTTTTTTAATACTTCAGTAATATTCAGAATAAAAATGGTTATATATGAAGACATGACTTAGTGTTTCTCTGTCATTCAGTGGTAACAGAAACCTGGGCATTCCAAATTACTATGTGAGGTAAAACCAGAAAGACAAAGACAATACTTCAGGTAACTCAAACAATGTCAGGTCTGAAAGCAGTACAACAGGAGTGTCCTGAACACTTTCACTTTATTGTGTATGTCTGAATTACATTAATAACTCTGCCACAGCAGCCTATTTTCATGATACCCAAAACCCAGAGTGAAAAGGTAATAAATTGCTACTAAAAGTAATTGCCTATTGCTAAAATGAATCACCTCTGCAGGTCAGACTGTCTTTCTCAAATTGTTATTTTGTAAAGTTCCGTGGTTTAAAACAGGAGTATAGTCAAGATGCAAATTTACAATCCTATCATGCAGAAATCATGCAGAAGATACTTCCATCTTGCCCTGGGTTTAGAATTTTCCTATATTTCGGTCTGTATCTCTTTCCTAGGCCTCCAAAAATTGTAATTGCATCATAGTCTTTCTCCCGCATTTCCAGGATTTTAAACTTGAAAACCTCATACACCAAGGGCCTCATCAAGAGTATGTGGCCTAAGAAAGTATTTCAGATTACTTGTCTTCATTTAGGTATCAATAGGACCATGCAATCTCAGACTTTCAACAGCAAGGAAAGGAAGAATGTATCCATACATACAGTGATCTTAACTGCTTCATGTTACTAAAAGCTTCTATTTTAAGGATCTGTGAAAACTATTCACATTTTTTTGTAATAAAATTGTGAAAGATTCATATCAGTGTAAGAGATCATTGGAAAATTACCATTATGAAAATGTCTATTTTATTCTCATCCTCTGTGGTTCTAATTGCACTGAACAACTGCCAGGGGCTGTGCAAGTGTAGTGAGAGAAGATTGTCTTTTCTCAGTTGGCCTTATGTTTAGTTGGCCTTATGTTTAGAACTGACACATTGCCATTGTCCCCTGCATGTACACTTCCAAAGCCTCTCCACTTCAGACTCCAGAAAATTACACATATAGCTGAGCTATTCATACATGCTAACCTGAATAATGAAAGCAGTGCAGAAGTAGCAACACAGACAGTGCAGTCAGATTCATCTACCTGTTGTCACAGCTAGATCTTTTGTAGAAACTATGCTGGCTAATGTGTCTTACTGGCACACTGCAGCCTACTGGGTATAGCTAATGGCCTCACAAAGATTAGCTGCTCAGGTAAAGTGATTTAATTCCTAGTTTAAGCAAGAAATTTGGCAACCTGGTTCTTACTGTCCTAAGTACCTCAAAACCATGTTCATGTTAAGGCCTGTACCCTTCCTTCTCCTTCTACCTGCAGCTGTTCTCATTCTTTTTCTCCCTCACTGCTATTCCGCTCCCCCTTTATTCTTTGTACATAAGAGCAACTCTATTTGTCAGTCATTCACCATGCTGCCACTTCCTTAATGTTTCTGCCCAACCAACCCTCTGTGATTTCATCAGATGGCCATGAGGAAAAAAGATGAACTGGCACTCATTCAAACTTCTTCCTGTTAGCCTTCAAGCATGCTAAGATTGAGGAAGGGGAGAAGAATAGCTGCTGTGAAATGATATCCTGCTTTTCTATGTTTATTTCCATCACTATCTTCCATACCAAATTCACTCATTTGTAAGTTAAAATTGGATTTTTCTAACTGTCAGAAATATATGCTTGTACTTCCTCTGAAAATTGAATTGAGTTCTCCTTGTCCCCTGCCTCATGACCCACAATAAAGATTCTGGAATTAAAACGTAACAGGCACCTTGTGATACCATGGGAAAGAACATATTGTATTGTCTTTACATTGCTGACAGCACCAAATTTTTTGCTAATAAATTAACGTCTGCATTTCCTGAGATACTGTGGTGGGTTAACCTTGGCTGGATGCCAGGTGCCCACCAAACCACTCTTCTCATCAGGACTGGGTTGGGGACAAAATAAGATGGAAAAAAACATTGTGGCTCAAGACAT
Organism: Falco rusticolus; assembly: GCF_015220075.1. Classification (NCBI taxonomy): domain Eukaryota; kingdom Metazoa; phylum Chordata; class Aves; order Falconiformes; family Falconidae; genus Falco; species Falco rusticolus. The sequence continues at coordinate 51,655,751 of NC_051210.1, forward strand.
AGTTTAATAAAGCAAAAGTAAAGGCCATGCGTGGAAGGAAAGAAAAAGGTGTTATTCTCTACTTCTCATCAGCAGGCAATGTCCAGCCACTTACCAGGAAGTAGGGTTTCAACATGCATATAGCGGTTGTTCCAGAAGATAAACTTTGTAAATTACAAATGCCCCCAGTCCCCTCCTCCTTTCCCTTAGCTTTTATATCTGAGCACACAGCATATGGTATGGAATATCCCACTGATTCAGTTTGGGTCAGCTGTCCTGCCTATGTCCCCTCCCAGGATCCTGCCCACCCCCAGCCCACTGGTGTATGTTGGGGGAAGGTTGGAGAGGCAACCAAAACACTGGTGTGTTATCACCACCTTTCCAGCTACCAATACAAACACAGCACTGTGAGGGCTGCTATGGGGAAAATTAACTCCATCTCAGCCAGATGCAGTTATGTATAATAACAAAACAGAATATTTTCATCGTACTTTCTTTTGACCTGAAATGGGAGGCAGTTCAATAAACATATCTTGTGCCTTAAAGAAGTTTTTCTCACAAAATACTGACCCCAGAGAAGAACATGCCAGTCTTGCTGCACTCACTCTTTCAGTATCATGACAAACCACCACTGTGAAAACTGAGATATGACATTGATGAGAATTATGATAAGTCTAGTAGTAACAACAACAGTGATAATAATGATAGTTCTAACAGTAGTAATAGTTTTTCCTCTGGCTTGAGATTTTCCTTGATTACCTTAATTCTCAGAGTTTTACAAAAAATGTGTTTGAGTCTTTATGGAAGTTGCAAACTAAGCAGCATCTTGATCTGTTGGGGAAAAAAAGGAAAGAGCAACAGCTTATTTGGGAGCTAGTTTTCTGATAACTTGAGATTCTTAAATGTATTTATCAGCCCCAAGTGAATGAAATAAAATCCAGTTAAGAAGTTTAAACAGTAGCATAAACCCTAAGGAAGAAAAAAAGTATTTTAAAATAGAAGAAGGGGAATCTAGTACTACAGATGCCAGTAACTTATATATGATAAAACAATTGAAAAGAAGGAAATGAACTTAAAGTCAAGGATATGCATATCAATAATCAGTGAGGTAGGAGGTCAAAGGAGATGAAGAACTTATTCATTCCTTTTACAACCAACCAGCTAATTTATTTAAATTGTACAAATAAGGTCTGTGGCTGTTGGACTTCATATTCATTGATGCAATCCAAAGGTAATAAAAATATATGGAGCAAATAAACCCTAAATTAAGCAAATATGGAAAACTAGAGATGCTATGATGTAAGTTCATTTACAGAGCCACCACTGTCACCCTGATCTTTTGCAAGAAAAATTTCTAGGAATTTCCAAGATTATCTTCTATATTTAGTAAGTAAGTCACCTTCAAACTGAGATGCAAACGGAGCAGGTAGGGGGTCTATTCTGTTTTGCAAAACAGTTAAAATTTCTTCACACTAGTCATATCCAAGGCTAAACCAGGTACATCCTCTGTTTGATGGCTTGAAGAGATCCACAGGATATTTCAGCCTGAAAGTAAATACTATTGGGAAAGAGAGGTCTTCTCCTGGCATACATAAGGGTGGGTCTGCCCCTATAGTTTTCTCAGTAGCATTTTGGACTAGAAAATAAATGTTAAGAAACAAGAAAATAAGATTACAAAGATTACAGAGTACGAATGGGAGGGGGCCATGCCATGATGCTTTACAGTACTTGAGCAGTGATTGTAAAAGGAAAATAAAAGAGCATCAGAAAGAAGGTGATGGATGAAGGGGAACATTGTAGGGAAAGACAAATAAATAAAAATTCTGTTTAATTAGTTCAAGTCGAATATCTGTCATCAAGCTGTGGTACTTTTATCTGTCACTCCTTTTTTTCTAGTTGTACTGATTTTGACTAGGAGACAGTTTATTTTCTTCATAGTAACTCGCTTGTGGTGCTGTAATTTGGATTTTTGATGAAAGTAGTGTTGATAATATAGTCCAGTTTTAGTTGTTATTGAATAGTGCTTACATAACATCAAGGTTGTTTCTGATTCTCATGTTGCCCTACCAGTGAGTAGGCTTGGGGCACACAAGAGGTTGGGAGTGGACACAGGTGATGCTAGCTGAGCAAAGGGATATCCTGTGTTGTATGACATTGTGCACCGCAATAAAAGCTGGGGGAACAAGAAGGAAGGGGAGACATCTGGATCTATGACATTTGTCTTCCAAAGTAAACATCACATGTGATCAAGCCCTGCTTTCCTAGAGATTACTAAACACCTGCCTGCTAATGGGAAGTAGTGAGTTAATTCCTTGCTTCACAGCTTTTACTTTACTTAATCTATTTTATCTCAACCCATGGGCTTTCTCACTTTTACCCTTTCAGTTCTCTATCCTGCCCTGCTAGTGAGGAGTGAGCATGCATCCATGTGGAACTTAGCTGTCATCTGGGCTTAAAACACGGGAGTCCTTTTTTGGTGGCCCAAGTGGGGCTCAAAGTGTTCAAGATCATGACAGATTTGATTGGAGTAGGCTAGATCAGATTTATAACTGTTTAGCTACTAATTGGCAGGTTCTTGTGTTTACCATGGGGCTTGCTTGCCTCACTATATATTGAAATTTAAGTGCTTATTGGTGACTGCTTTTTGCTTTTGCTGTTTGTTGTACTCTTTACCATCTTACTCTGTTGTGCCTGGGAACATTTTAATAACAGCAACAACCATGTGTATGGGCTAGCAGATGGCCATGGGCATTGCTGCTTTTTGTGTACTGCTGTATAGGGCAAGCTGGAACTCAGTGTGAACTCAAGTGGAAGGGATTGTGACCTATGGATGAGTCCACATGGGAGGAGGTACACTCTCAAGCATCTGTTGACCATGGTTATGTGCACATCACAGCAGGTACAACCCTGAAACGATTGTGGCCCAAGGATAAGTCCATGCTGGAGCTGGTAAACCTCAAAGTGTCTCTGTCTGTGGATAACCACATGCTGGAACAACTTGAAGCTTCTGTGGCCATGGAAATGTCTGTGCTGCAGTAAGTATGCACCTACAAGAGACTGAGCCTCATTGGAGTTCTATCAGATGATGTGACAAACATAAATTTTTTATTATAGCATGCACAGACTGATAAGGAATAAGGAACATTATTTCAGTGGACATTGGTGTCGTAAGTTCCTGGGTTTGTACTAGTTTTATCACTACTAAAAGACAGTCACACCTACAGAGTGCTATGGGAAGCATGTTAATTTTTTTTTGCAGAAAGTCATATACAGTGAATCATTCATGTTACTGTAGAAGACCAGGCAATTATTTTTTTAAAAAAAATGTGCCTACAGATATATTTGATACTACATTTCACTACAGCACATGATCTTTTTCCACATGAGGTTTCCTGAAGGTGAATTTGAAGCAAACATAATGGTTTATACTTACATAAAGGTTTATCTTTATACTTTATTTAAAAGCAGCTTTGGTTTGCTTTAGGTGACATAGAGTACATTTGATGACTTAGTACAACATGTAATTGCTACATAAAGCAGCAAATTTACCACCACGAAGAAGTTTGTACCTTAGCTGAGACTGTAATTTTTATGATGTTTTCATTAACTGGTGTTAAGGTTTTTGCTCTGTACATGCCTACAGTTCTGTAGTTTCTTCCTCTTCTTTTTGAACCCGATCACATTGTTCAAAGATGTTTCAGGTACAGAAACTCATCTAGCAAGCGTTTTTTTCCACGGGCAACTACAATTTGCTCTACAACTGGCTATTCTACTTTTGTCTCAACACCTTATTTAATTTTTTTTGCAAGTTAGAACATTTCACATGGTTGATGCAGCTGACATATTACACAAAATGGTAAAAATTTTATAGAAAACCTATTGTCCCTTGTGAATGAAAGAACTATCTATTATTCTTTTAAGATGAAAATACTTTACATTCCCTTCAGCCAAGAAACCAAATGCTTAGGTGATGTAATTCAGCATAGCTCCACTGACTTCAGTGAAGCTCTGCCAATTTTCTATCAATTGTGAAACTACTTTCTGCATTCCTATTGAGTGGATTTAATGGGGATTATTGTCACTTTCCATTGTAAATGCTGAAATAGTGCTTATTGTCCTTCTTAGCTGAATATTATTGAGCACTTTTGTTGCATCTTCTCATTTTTTGCCATTTGTGCTGCTCAAGAAAATCTGCTGTGGAGAAAATAATTTGTAACCAGTGACTAAAAGAAAACATTTATTTTAAGAAGAAAGAGCTCTCAGTGATCATGAGGAATAGACTTCAAAAGGATCACTGAGCTTCAGCACGTATAAGCCAGAAGTTTTTAAAAGGGTCTGAGGGCTGTCACTCAGAAATGGACTATTTAATTGTAATACGGAAGAAAAGCTGTATTCAGAGAGTTCTGACTTTTAGCAGAAATTAAGGGTTTCAGAAACCATCACAGAGTTCAAGGTTATAAACCAACATCATAGCTCCCATTGTAAGTTTAAACAGCTACACACGAATGAATAGACCAGCATAAATTTCCATAAAGAAGCATGTGCTATAATTTATTTAAAGTATTTTTAATAATGAGTATAAAATTAACTATAACATTTTACTAAAAAGGATACACAGAAATAAGTATTCTCAGTCCTGGATTCTAAATTGTAAAGAATAATTCAATGGAAGAAATCAGTCTCCTACAAATATAAAGCAGTTCTATAAGTCCAAAGCAAAAGGCACTCACGAGTTCACATGCAGAACACATTATTTAACACATCAGAGGTGTTTTTCTAGTGATTTATTTTTAAATAAAAGACTCTAATATGCAAAGATGAAAGGCAGGAAGGAAATTGTTGAAACCAAAATATGTGCCAGCACATAGCAGAGTGTTCTATGATAGACTGCATATTATGACATAATATGTTGGACTGCTCCCAATAAAATAAGATGAATAATGAAATACTAAGCTCCCAATTATACATTATTATTTTATGTGATTCAAAATGAATAATGATTTATGAGTTTCCTTCTACTACTTAATAACATCAGGTGAGTGGGTTTTTAGATGCTTTCCTTTCGGCATGATCCTAATCAAAGCAAATACATTTCCGTTCCCTCCATAATCATCCACACATTGGCATAGGATAAAATTATTTTTTCTGTACCAAATGAAAAGATGTTTCCTCATTAATGATTCTAAAGGAAAGAGCTGTGGCATTTAATGATAACTAAACTAAATGAATACTGAAGTTTTTAAATACCTGACTGATTTATGGGTGTTATTCTCCATAAACTTCCAGTGGGAGGTGGACAACTGTTCTTTCTGGATCTGGGTTTCAGGGCTGATGCAATTTGCACAAGAGAGACTATATTCTATGTTAGGCTCCAGGGACTTATTTATGTTATTAGACCTTCACATTGCTCTGAAATGATCACACCTAGAAACAACCACATAAATTCTGAGGCCAATCATTCATTTGTATTACAGGCAATGTTAATTATGCTGTCTCAAGAGATGCAAATGTTGTTGGGTTTTTTTTACCAGACAATGAGGAAATTGAGAGAAAAAAGGTTGAAAGAAAGGGAATAGTAGAATCTCTTGTACACAAATAATATTTGCAAAATAATCAAAATGCTATTTTTTTCCCCATGTGGTATTTAGGAGAGAGGTAGGTTTGATGTGGATTAATGGTAGTCAAAAGATATTCTTAAGAATGTCATCGTTAGCCCTTTTCAAAATCACCGTTTCTCCTTGAGTTTAGTTGTAGCAGCTGAAGATCTGGTTAATAACATCCAAAAGGTCTTTTTACCACCACATCTATGAAGCTGTGATATATCCAGGGGAAAAGAGAGGCAATCAAATTGCAGCAGCATAAGGAAATAAAGAGGCTGAATTTAAATATAGAAGAGCAAGAGATTACCTATCTTCCTGTTAGTTTGCTGACCATGCTTGTTTGTTGAAACTAGCTTATAGCACTTGTTGGCATAGATATGAACCTTCCTTTCTTGCACGGCTCATTCAGGTGCCAAAAAAACCCTGTCTTTCTGCATCATGAGTATGTTAAGGTCTAGTTTTTCCATGCATATTGCTTCAAAGAAGTGTGAGGAAAGCTCCAGTTAAAGAATGACTTGAAAAGCAGTGTCTTTTTGTCTGTGTGAAAGCTTGGTGAGGGAATGCACCTGAAATGCAGTATTAGGCATCTAGTTTTTAGCAAGTCTGCCACACAAAATACCGTTACATTAGTGCTGTGCTAATTATCTATTCTAAGGTCATTGAAACTGTTACATTTACCTAGGTGTAATACCAGTGTTACTGAACTACAAAATAAAAGTAAATTATAAATTACATTTGTAATTTTAACAAATCTAGGAAACAAATATGAAAATTATGTAATCCTGAATAAGTTTCTGTATCTTTCCTGTGTTTTCTTTAAGATACATCATTCCTCTCTAAATGGTTACAATATGACAATACTTACAAATTATCCTTTATGTTTAATAAGATTCTGCAGCATCCTGCACTGAATAATTGCTGGATAACTTCTGATTATGGAGATTTAAAGGCAGAATACACTGCATTTAAAGGAAAGAATTGGATTTTGCCTGTTCAGTTACATTTACATAGAACAGATTGCTTGCATTTTGAAAGATTGCCTATGCACTTACAGTCTTTGCATCAGAATTGGTTACCTCTCTTCCTTCTGCTTCCTTCTCAACCCTCCCCACCTCCTAAAGTCGTCCTGCCAGTAGCTTAAAGGTTTGCATAATTTGTAGGGAGGATGTTAGCTATTGAGGTTTTGTATGGTTGATTTTAATTTTAAGCTAAACGACTATAATTCTAACCTAATGGCTCAAAGAGGTGAGCACCAATGGTGGTCATTACCCCTCCAGAAGAAACCTAGCCATGGTTTCCACTCATCTAAGAACCAGCACCACAAAACATGTAGTGACCCAGACAGAGCTCCTACGTAACCACGAGGCTGTCCACATCACAGGTTGCAGGGGGTGCCTCAGCCTGTCACTGCCGGAGGGCAGCAGTGATAACAACTATGTGAGGTGTGAACAGGTAGGTGAACGTTCTGCTTAGCCTGGTGGCAGAGCTGGAAGAGGAAGTGGAATGGTTAAGGAGTATCAGGGAGTGTGAGAGATGAATTGGTGGGGCTGCTCTTTACCGTCACTGAGACAAATACACTGGATGAACACATCACAGGAAGCAAAGGCTCTCCTACCTACTTGCCACCAGGCAGATGGAGGGGTCCTAAGTGACAGGGAGCCATAGAAACAGGTCTCTGCTTGGGGCAACAGGTGAGTCACCTCCCAACCTACTTCACTTTCACAGGTACCCTTTTGAAATAGGTATGCAGCTCTGGAACCTGGAGGTCAGGAAAATGCTGATGTGGACAAAAGCCTGTCCAGGTTGGAGTTGTTGCTAGGGACAGTCAGTCAACCCCACACATCTAGACCCAGCTCTGCTAGGAAGAAAAGAATGGTGGTTATTACCAGCATCTCCACTCTGAGAGGAACAGAAGGCCCAATATGCCAGCTGAACCCAACCCATAGGGAAGTCTGCTGCCTCCCTGGGACCTGGGTCAGGGATGTTAACAGAAAACTCCATTGTCTGGTATGGCCCTCTGATTACTACCCATTACTGGTCTTCCAAGTGGGAAGTTTCCAAAACCCAAGAAGTCTGAGGGCAATCAAGAGAGACTGCAGGGCCTTGGAGCAACTGTTTCAGGGATCAGAAGCACAAGTAGTGTTTTCTTCTATCCTGCCAGTTGCAGGGAACGATGGTGCATGTAATTGGAAGATCATACAGATCAATACTTGGCTCTGGGCCTGGTGTCAACAGCTTAATTTTGCTTTTTTGATCATGGATCAGTTTACACAGCACAAGGCCTGCTGGCAACAGACAAGGTTAATTTGTCTTAAAGGGGGAAAAGAATCTTAAGTCAGGAGTTAGCAGGGCTCATTGAGAGAGCTTTAGCCTGGATTTGAAGGGGGAAGGTAATAAAACTAGGCTTGTTAGAGATGAGCCTGGAGGTGGCATGCCAGTGTTTGAGGCAGGATCAATAGCACAACTGAAGTGCATCTATGCCAACAACCGAAACATGGGCAACAAACAGGAGGAGCTGGTAGCCACTGCACAGCAAGAAGACGGACATAATTACCATCACGGAAACATGGTGAGATGACTCACATGATTGGAGTGCTGCAGTGGATGGCTGCAAACTCTTCAGAAGGGATAGGCAAGGAAGGAGAGGCAGTGGGGTAGCTCTCTATGTCAGGGGGGGTTTTGACTGCCTAGAGCTGAATGATGGTGACAGTAGGGTTGAGTGTTCATGGGTAAGAACCAGGGGGAAGGCCAACAACACAGCTATCCTGGTGGGAGTCTGTTACAGAGCACCCAGACAGGGTGATGAGACAGGTGAAATATTCTACAGGCAGCTGGGAGAAGTCTCAGGATCACTAACCCTTGTTCTCATGGGGGACTTCAGCCTACCAGATGTCTGCTGGAAATACAACACAGCAGATAGGAAACGTTCCTGGAGTGTGTGGAAGATAACTTCCTGACACAGCTGGTCAGTGATGCTCCGCTGGGCCTGCTCTTTATAAACAGGGAAGAACTGGTGGGTGATGTGGTGGTCGGAGGATATCTTGGACATAGTGATCATGAGATGACAGAGTTTTCAGTTCACAGAGAAGTAAGGAAAGGTGTCAGCAAAATAGTCTGGTTGACAGAGTCCTTTGGGAGACAGTTATGAAAGGTCAAGGGGTCCAGGAAGGCTGGACATACTTTAAGAAGGAAGTTGTAAAGGCACAGGAGCAGGCCATCCCCCATGTGCTGAAAGACTAACTAGTGGAGAAGAAGACCAGCCTGGCTGAACAAAGAGCTTTGGCTGGAACTCAGGGGGAAAAAGGAGAGTTTACCACCTTTGGAAGAAGGGGCACGCAACTCTGGAGGACTATAGGATGTCACGAGGTTATGCAGCATGAAGATTAGAGAGGCGAAAGCTCAGCTGGAACTCAGGCTGGCTGCTGGCATAAAAGAAAACAAAAAATATTTTACAAATAAATGAAAAACAAAAGGAGGGCCAAGGATAATCTGCATCCTTTGTTGGAGGCGGGGCGGTGGGGTGGGAAACATTGCCACAAAGGATGAAAAAAGTCTGAGGCACCTAATGCTTCCTTTGCCTCAGTCTTTAATAGTAAGACCAGTTGCTCCAGGTGCACTGAGCCCCGTGAGCTGAAAGATGGGGATGAGTAGCAGAATGGAGTCACCTCAGTGCAGGAGGAAATGGTTACTGACCTGCTGCTCCACTTAGACATGCACAAGTCTGTGGGGCTGGATGGAATCCACCCAAGGGTACCAAGGGAGCTGGGGCAGGAGCTTGCCAGGCCACTCTCCATCATTTATCAACAGTCCTGGCTACCTGGGGAGATCCCAGGAGACTGGAGGTTAGCCAGTGTGATGCCCATCTACATGAAAGGCAGGAAGGAGGATCTGGGAAACTACAGGCCTGTCAGCCTCACCTCAGTGCCGAAGAAGGTTATGGAGTAGATCAAACTGAGTGCTGTTACACACCATTTTCAGGACAATGGGGGATTCACGCCCAGCCAACATGGGTTTCTGAAAGGCAGATCTTGCCTGATGAACCTGATCTCCTTTTACAACAAGATGACCTGCCAAGTGGATGAGGTAAAGGCTATGGATGTCGTCTACCTGGACCTTAGTAAAGCCTTTGGCACCATCTCCCACAGCATTCTTCTGGGGAAACTGGCTGCTTATGGCTTGCACAGGTGTACTCGTCTGGGTTAAAATCTGGCTGGATGTCTGTAAGGAACCAATATATTGATAATTATTTTAAACGTTGCTTAGTGTGGAACTGGTACAAAGCTGTTCTGCTGAGGTTGCAGAGGAACAGAAATGAGTTGCTGCTGCACAGTGAGCTGCTGTTGCCTAATGTGGTAACCACAAGCTGGTACAGCATGTAAAGGCTTTAGGTCTTGCAAAGGCGAGATCTAGCTAGCACTCTCTGTAAGAACCTTCTATAGTGATATAAGGCAACTAATGCTTATGTGTACCGCAGGGGATGCCTAAACACCTCACAAACACTGATGAGGACCCCCTGTGACCACTGCCTACACGTTGAGCTTGCTCAGACACAGCCCACACCCACTCTTGCTGTGTGTGTAAATGAGGTGTCCTATCAAGACCATAAGACCCATATTGACGAAAGCTCGGGTGGGACCCCCACCATCAAGACACCCAGTATGAAGAGGATCAATGGAATGCTGCTGGATCCATGGGTTGTGATCTCTTTTCTCCCTGACGCCTCCCCTACTTTTTATTGAATAGTGACCAGATATAAGTAAAAACATGTGGCACAGGACTGGCTTATCCAGTTAAACTACTTGTCATTGAGTTATTGCATCTAAATACATGCCTTGTATTTTGTATTAATAAATCATAAAACTGGTTGGTTGGTGTTTTTTCACCTTAATTCAGTCCAAGGGTATCACAAACTTCATCATTGGTCCCAATGGGAGGGAAGTAATCCAAAACGACTCCATTCAGGTCATGACAATGGTGGAGCCCATGTGGTAGCAAATGCAGTTAAATCCAGCTGGTGACTGGTCTCAAGTCGTGTTCCACAGGGTTCAGCACTGGAGTCCATCCTGTTTACTAGGTTTACCAATGATCTGGATGAGGGGATTGAGTGCACCTCAGCAAGTTTGCAGGCAAAACCAAGCTGGAGGGAGTGTTGATCTGCTTGAGGGTAGGAAGGCTCTGCAGAGGCATCTGGACATAAGGGAACGATGGTCTGAGGCCACTTGTATGAGAATCACGAATAAGTGCCGGGTCCCGCACCTGGGTCACACCAGCCCCACACAGCGCTACAGGCTGGGGCAGAGCAGCTGGAAAGTGCCTGGTGGGAAAGGGCCTGGGGCTGCTGCTTGATGGCCAGCTGAACATGAGCCAGCAGTGTGCCCAGGTGGCCAAGAAGGCCAACCGTATCCTGCCGTGTATCAGAAACCGTGTGGCCAGCAGGACAAGGGAAGGGATTATCCCCCTGTACTCAGCACTGGAGAGGCCACACCTTGAACACTGTGTTCAGGTTTGGGCCTGTCACTTTCAAGAGCGACGTAGAGGTGCTGGAACGTGTCCAGAGAAGGGCAGTGAAGCTGGTGAAGGGTCTAGAGAGCAAGTCTTCTGAGGAGCAGCTGGGGGAATTGGGTTTGTTTAGCCTAGAAAAGACAACTTCACAGGAGGGATCTTATCACTCTCTACAACTACCTGACAGGGAGCTGTAGGCAGGCAGAAGTCAGTCTTTTCTCCCACATAAGTAGCAACAAGACAGAAGGAAACAGCCTCAAGTTATGCCAGGGGAGGTTTAGATTGTATATTAAAAAAACTTTCTTCACTGAAAAGGTGGTCAAGAATCGGAACAGGCTGCCCAAGGAGGTGGTGGAATCACCATCCCTGGAAGTGCTTAAAAAACACAAAATTGTGGGGCTTAGTGACATAATGTAGTGATGGACTTGGCAGTCCTGTGTTGACAGTTGGACTTGATGTCCTCAGAGGACTTTTTTAACCTAAACAATTCCATGATTATATGAAAGTTTTTATTGATACGTTACATTAACTGCACTGATATATCACAATTAAAGTCTATGAATTACGTGCTCTGACACCATTTAGCTAGATATGTTTTTCTTCTCTACTGGGCAATACACTTCAGATTATTAACTGCTTCAGCAGTTAGCTCAAATGCTGATAATTCTGGGCTGTGTGACTGTAGCTGATAGACGCTCTTGCATAGTTCCTCATGCTGTCTGTCCAATGTCTGGGAAGCCTTCCTGGGTCCTTTTCCCAACATATGGTCCACAGCAGTCTTTCTGTGCCCATATGGCACAGGTGTTCAGGCCATTTCTGCTCTCTTCCTGCCACATTTTATGGAGCTACACAACCAGATTAGTCAAAGTCATTTCACTGTTGGATTTCTTTTTTCCTTTTTTCTCCATTAGTATAAGCATATGATTGAGTGTAAAATGAAAATAAATGAACAGTATACAAATCTCAGTAGAGATTCTTTTAATTTATCTAATCTTGTTTCTGGCACATACATCAATATATTTCACCTGCATGCACTTTATAAAATTAGAACATGCAAGATACAAAGTTCCACGTCATAGAAGTTAATAAGAGTTTTCTCTTTGATTTAAATCAGCAAGAGAGCAAAATCTAGACGTGAATTCTTTAACAATACAGATTATATAAACTGTACATGTAGAATGTGTTGTACATCTAATATGCAAAGCATAATAACATATATTATCATTTATTTCAGTTATTTTCATCAGTGTTCCATTCTGAATGTTTGTCTTGCTTTGGCCCTTTGCATTACCCCAAGTAGCTAGTGCCAGGTAACTTCTTCTTACTCACAGGCCAGAACAAGCACCATCTTTAACACAGCTGACTGCTGTTCTAGCCTCTTGCCACTCTTTGATTTTTGCATATCTGACTTTCCGATTGCTCTACTTCTCTAATCACTGGCTTAACACACTTTCAGAATCTTTGTATGCTTTCTGTGCATTATTCAAAGGATTTTGTCTCTCGCATATCTCTATACCTTAATAGTAGGAATTATCCTGCATAGAATTAGCTGCTGGTTTTTATCTTGCATCAGAATTTGGGGTGATTTTGGTGGTTTTCTTTGAGAATTTGGGTTTTGGTGGTCGTGGTTGTTTTTGGGTTTGGTTTTGGGTTTTTTGTTTGGTTTTGGTTTTTTTTTTTTCTTTATTTTGATTACTATTTTCCCTGCAGCAGATATAAAACATCATTTCCTTCAATGAAACACTGTAAAATTTCAAAACACTTTTTTTTCCATTTCAAAACAAAGCCCCAAAACCCCACAGAATACTTTAAAAGATTTTAAAGAAGAGATATACACTTACCTGTGCTTTCAGTATATCAAATAAAGTAGTGAATAAAGCTTATCCCATGATTTGGAATTATAATTTAAAATATTCCATCCATATTCATCAGCCTACTGTCTATTGCAGAATAGCCAGTAGCCTTGAAGCTAAAACCAAAAAAGATCTGAAGAATTTTACTACTGAAATATTTGTTGAAACAAAAGCATTTCTGCAAAACTTATCAGTTTCAATAACAAAACCACACAGTTTTGATCTGCTATACTTTTTTATATTCTATAGTTATGGCTTTGGGGATCCAGTTTTCAAGGTCTATCTGTTTATTAATGGTATTTCTACTGACTGCAAAATTGCTGTTGATTGTTTCAATATTATTAATCCCTTCTTTTGCTACTGTTTGCTTTATGGAAAAGCACATCCTTTTCCAGTATCAGTCTTGTACTAAATTTAGAACATAGCAAATTCAGTGAGGGTGCTAGAACAGAATGCCTAGAATTAGACAAATTATTTTATTTTTCCGTGAAATCATTTGATTTAACCAATATTTGTTGTAAAGTCATGCCAGTAGATTTCCCACTGAAAGTGCTATCAGTTAGAAGTAAATTCATGGATATCACTAATTAATAAATAAATTAAAATATCTTTTCTCTAACCTAATGAAAATATAAAGCAGCCTTACAATCACTGAACTTCCTTACTAAAATGTGAACCATACGAGAAGACAAAAACATGGCAGAATTACCTTTCCTCTGTGGAACACTTTGTATGTATTATTAAGTTCTCATAATCAGTACTAAATATTTTTGACTACTTTCTGAATTTTGTTATACAGATAAAAGAGTGGAATTTCAGTTGTGTTGCTAAACTTTGATAAATCTTGAGTATGGATTTTTGTTTCCAAACCTGATTAGGTGGCAAAGCATACATTTGTAGTTCAAGTACCTCATCTCCATTTCTTACTTGGAAAGTAGGTATTAAACTTTCAGAATTATTATTCTTATAATCTGATAGATTTTAGTGGAAAATACTGAGAAACGGGATACTTTTCCTTAAAGAGGAAAATTATCGGTCAGAGACAAATTTTATATGTAACCCACTTCTGCTCAGTTGTCTGATGATAGTTTTCTACCCTAAAAGATACTTTTCCTAAGATGTGTAAGGTGTTCTCCTTTCTGCTAGCATGATTGAGTTTAATAAATTTTGTCAGTTATGTTGAGGTACATTAATCTGTTTCATATCACTTTAAAAGACCTCTTTCTTGCTTCATTTTACTAGAACCGTTGTGAATTTAGTTCATCTCCAGTATTCAACACATGCCATGACTTCATAAACAAAACAAAACAAAACAAAATAAAACAAAACACTTTTGTCCTGTTTCTTTTGTCCTTTTTGGCACACAGTATATGAGTAATGGGATTTCCCCAAATAAGTTATATGTTATGCATATATATATTTTTTATATCAGGTCATGTAGGGGTAAGAAACATTCTGTCACAACCATCTGTTATGTGTGTGATATAATTCAATGGACTGATCATGAGCAGTCAAATACTGGATTATTGAAGCACACACTTCTGAAATCCCAGTTTTAGTATGAATTTATTAAAGAAATGCAACATTTGTCTGCACTGTACTTGCTTTAGAACTGATAAATTTATATGTTATAATAATTACCTTTCTTAGGACTAGAATAGCCAAGCATGTCCTACAACTAATGAAAAGTATGCTGCTGACTGATTTATTAAAACAAAAGTAAAACCAAAAAACATGCAAAAGAATGGAAAGCAAAGATGACAATTTTTATGTCACTTCAGGAACAGTACTTGACCATCCTGGGTGCACTCAGTCTTGTGTGATGATGCAATTCCTGGTTACCAAGATCTTTCCAGATTACCATTTTTAGCTTCACAACTCTTTGTAGTATTCAAGCCTTGATACTGACTTAAGATCTCAAGAAAATGTCCTGCTGAGTGGACTCAATAGCTGTCCTTTTCCTGGCATCTGAAATCCATGGAGGAAATGCATTGTGTTTGGAATAAGCTTCTCAAACCCCTTATGTTTTGTGCAAGTAATTTCCAGAAGTTCTTTCGGCTATTGAAGACCTTGACCTTCTGGAACTAATTTTCCCTAAGCCATATAAGTAAACTGAGAAAACAGGTGTATTATAATATAGAAAATCTTTCCACAGAGTGAGAAAACCCTGTAGTTTTACTCAACTGACCAAACACATAGATGTATACAAAAGCAGTATGCCACAGGTTTCATGTTGTCCTTTAATCTTTGTCTGAACAAGTTCCTGGTGCAACTCCCCTCATTATGAACTAGAAGAAGGCAACATTCCCAAATAAAGTAATTACTGCCTTCTTGGAACATCTGGCCTTTTCTTGCGCATTCTTTGGCTTGGAAGCAATTATAAAGCCATTCCACGTGACTTCTTAGACAAGGTGGCCTGCATCTGTTAAATCAGTTATATTCAGTAAGAATTAGACAATTACGTATCAAATATATTTTTAAGTAAAAAACATTGTATTTTAACCCTACAACTTTGATACCTGATTATATGCTTTCAACCAAAAAAAGCTAGCAAGGTCAAACTAAGTGTTCCTTTAAGATGAAAATGGTGTTCATTTTCCCTTTTTATAATCCCCCCTACTCACAGCTGTCCTTTGCTTGTTCTGATTATAGTACTCACATATATACCACTGAGTCTGTTCAGTTTAATAAAAAAGAAGATAATTTATTTTTCCTTTCTGTATTTATAGTATACTGAGGAGTTAGTGAGCAGAGCCAAGAGAGAGAATACAGTAGAATTACAAAGTCAGAAACAGCATTAGAAGACCACCTTTCTCTGCAGAAGTATGAGATTGACTCACACAGCAGCTAAAACATAGTAAGTATGAAAAAACACATCTTTAAAAAGGTGTGGACAGTATAAAAGTTAAAGGCCATGCATACAAAACAGCACTAGCAAATTGGTAAGATAGAAATAGAGTTCAATATTTCACATACATTTCATAAGTTGGGATTTCACAAGATTTTTCAAGGAAGATTCACTCATGCATCAGAGAAAAATTAAGTAGTTCTGTGTAACTGCTCTGTGTTACGTGCTATCTGCCAGGCACTTAAAATTTTTGATTGGAATTATATGGTGAAAGAAAGAAGCCTACCACTGACTGGTCAACTTTGGTGGGTACGTTTTGTGGCATGTACAAAACACTGCACTATAGCCAAAACCAGCTGCCATTTATTCTTTACATCTTTCCTTGTCTAATTCTACTGTGAATTTTTCCTTTTTGTATGTCCCTTTCAGCATCTCTGGTAGTGATGGTGATCAGTGTCCATGCATTACAATATATACTGCAATCTTCAGTCACCTAACTTTGGGCACAGGGAGTGCTTTAATCTGCTGGCACCTAAAACATATCCACTTTGCAAATCCTTATTCCCAAGCAATACACAAGAGAGTGGTCAACTTCAAACAATCTACTCTTTCTTTTTTTGCTTTGTTTTGTTTTTCATTCAAAGATTTTATATTTTTTCATACCTACTCTTAAAAAAAAAATACTTTTGTTGTTTTGCAAAGGTTTTAGTGTAAATAATAATAAAGCATCAAAATATAAGAGACAAAATTTGCTCTGAATTTAAAAGAGGCTGAGGTGTTTATTGAATTCTAAAGAAAGAACTAGTTATTTTCGAGTTTACACAAAGACATCCTGATTATCACCTTCTGTATATCCAAGTGTTGATTCTTAATTGACAAAACAAGACAATCATATATTTGTTCAGCTATCTCATTTCAGGAGTGCGAAAAAGAGGAAGGGGGAGGCATGAAACTCATGGTAAGTACTCAAAATTAAAGGGAATAAGACACCTTAAAGCTAGATGCTACTTCTACAAAATGCAAAACTTCTTAAAATGAAAATAAAAATATAAATGTAGTTTATATATCACCTTTAGTTCACTATTCCTGACACAGAACCTTTTTTTAACACGTCATCTGGAAAAGATGCTGACATAAAGGCATTTGACAACTTACTTTGTCACATTCTTTCATGCCTTATATCAGTCAGTTGGATTCTTTCAAGTGACAGCAAAAATAAAACACTGAGATAAGCAGAGGCAAGGAATGAAGAAAGCAAAAATACTGAATATTTTGGGTTAGATGCCCAGATTTTCTCTTGAAAACTAGAAAGAAACATTGCTTTAGAATTACTAAGGGTGGAAAGCAGCTTTTATCTGCGCCTTTAATACATACACAAAAATGACGACACTTTCCATAAACAGATTGTACCAATTTACATTAATAGTTATGAAAAACAAAATGGGATTTTTTTCTTGGCTGGGTTTTAGGCAACATATAAGTAAATAATGACTCCGGACACAAAACAGTAAGCTTGTTCTAAAACAGCATGTGGAACAAAATATTGTCATTGACAGAAATTTCATATTTTATTAGTAAAAGATACTTTCAAGTCAGCCTTATAATGAAAGTATGTCCCTGAGAACAGTTGTAAGAAATTAGTGAAGGATGATCTTCCCTCAGAAGGCTTTGGTAGGGGCTGGAAAAGAAGATTGTTGTTAGGCTCAGGATACTGTGCGAACACTCATTAACCTGTAATGACTATCAAAAATGGGGAAGACTGCCACGCCTTACTACAAGAAAGTGAGAAATTGTAAATGTAAACTTAGAGAAATATATTCTCTGCTGTTTTTCTCATGGTCAAGATTAAAAATTCTACAAATTAAATCTGTGAATGCAAAGTACACACCTCTATCCCTTGAGGATTTCTCTTGGATTCCATAACCTAATTCTATGATATTCATAGTGCAGTAAGTATGTCTTTTGGTTGTGAATAACCTTTTGATTAAGCTGAGTATTTGGTACTCAGCCTATGCCCCATGGAAAATGAGGCAGACCCTCCAGATGTAGGAGAAGAAAAGAACTGATGAACCTACATCATTTTCCTGTTAACAAATCAACCAGATCATATTGTCAAAATATAAATTAAAGTATTATGATACTGAGATATTGCTCAGGTGATCACATATTTAAACTAATTATATGCTTACAACAAATATATTTTTAAGCAAAATGTTTTTAAAATAGAATTTGGAGTCCTTGCTTCAAGTGTAAAAGTAACATGGACTAAACCATAAAGAATTGATAAGCACTGTTTATAAATTCTTAAAAAAACCCAAACTGTCACATTTTGTTTATTTAAAGTATACTATAAAATAAATTTTAAAAAGTCTGCATTTATAATAGAGTGTTATTAACAGTATTCCTCAGACAGGTAAGTTACCAGACTTCTCTTCAAATTTTTGTGGTATAGAGAAAGAAATTGTACCTTGAACATATTGCCAACATACAGCAAGTATACATGTTGTACAGAAGTATAAATTGCTCCTTACCCTGATATGATTTCTAACTTGCTGTCATGCTCAAATTCCATATCACAATTTATCTAAAACTTCTAGTTTGAGACTTATTGCTTGTTCTTGTTTGAAAAATTGATGTAAAGGTGTTTTCTGCTCTTAAGCATAAGAAATGTAAAATAAATGGTTATATTCTGAGCATTCTTAAAACCGTGCAAAGCTTTCTGGTTTAATATTGATTTTGGGGGCAAATTAAGCCTTCACTGAGAAACAACACTAGCACTGCCTTCGAGAGAAAATTCCTATTGATTTGTCTATGTTATGAATATTTTAAAATCACATATGGTAGGATTTTTCCTAAGCACATATCATTGGCTTAACTGTTCCAGTGGAATTCATAGTAAGATGCCCACTAAATTCAGTGCAAGCAAATTTAAAGCCAAGATTTTTAGTGTCATTCTCCACAGACTTGTACAGAAGATACAAGTAGATTTTAAAGTGCTCCTAAAAAATAGTGGATTCTCATTTGTAATGAGCTGGACTGGATTCCATCAGGGTTGGTAGCATAACAGCTGTCTTCCTGTCAGTGTAAACTAGCAGAAGCCATTTAATGTCTTTGTATAATGAGACAGCTGAAACTATAATAGCCATGAATGAAAACACATGCTCATGTGTTTAAGTAGAAGCTGAAATATGTGATGCAAGAAGTTTTTGTAAGAATCAGCACAGAAATGACTGGGGTGAAGTCACTGATTATACTAGAAAGAGTTGACAATCTGATACAGAAGGTACTAAAGTGGGAGGAGCAGGTGATGTAACAGATGTGTGTGCTGCCATTCAGAGAGATCTGGAAAGGCTGGAGAAAGGACCCAACAGCAACCTCGCGAAATTCAACAAAAGAAAGTGGCACACCTTGCAGCTGAGGAGGAATAACCCTATGCATCAGTACATGCCAATGGCCCATCAGCTGGTGTGCAGCTTTGCAGAGAAAGACCTCATAGTCTTGGTGGACAATAAGCTGACCACAAGTCAGCAATACGCCGTTGCAGCAAAAGTCAGCACCACCCTGCCACATTAAGCAGACCATTGCAAGCAGATCAAAGGAGGTGATCCTTCCCCTGTACTCAGCTCAAATCAGACACTTATGGGTGCTGTGTCCAGTGTTGGGCTACCTGGTACAACAGAGATGTCGATATGCTAGAGTCCCCTGGGGAGCCATGAAGACAATGAAGTGACTGGAACATCTGTCACATGGAGCGACACTGAAAGAACTACATGTTCATCCTGAAGCAGAGAAGTCTCAGGGGAATCTTCTTCACAGTATAAATACCTAGGGGACTGTGTTAAGAAGGAGCCAGACTTCTCAGTGGTGTCCAGTACAAGAAAAGAGGCAATTGACACAAACTGAGACAGGTGGAAATAATTGTGAACAGAAGAAAAAGGGGTTTTATTGTGAGGGTTCTCAAACAATGAAATGGATTGTCCAAAGAGGTTGTGGTGTCCCTCTCCTTGGAGATATTGAAACCTGCCTGGACACAGGCCTGAACAATGTGCTTCCCTGAATGTCTGGATGAGTCTAGACACCTCCAGAACTGCTGGCCAGCCTCTGTCACTCTATAATTCTGTGATAGTTGTTATCAGGAAAACCACTGCCAAAAAATAGCTAGGAGCAGGAGAGATATAAAAGAATTTCAAGGCACAAAATCATGGCTTCATGATTCTGACAAAACTGACTTTTAAGCTGCTTGCTTTATGAGATATAATTGCAGCCGCTAGTGAAGTGAGTGCCAACTGTTGCTCAGTATCTTATGTGCTGATGAAGCAGGAAGTCTTCATTCACACCTCATTGTTGTCCACTTTATCTAGACACACATTTATCCCCTCATCAGCATATCCATTTTTTAGAAATAGAAAACCCGCAAACCTGAAGTAATTGCTCAGATCAGGAAGTGATAACAGTATTTAGTTTGTGTCAGTAAATGTCAAAGTTTTAAACAAAACTGAGAGTTTGGACAAATCAAAACATGTCTGATCTACCTTCATCTGCTTAGCTGATGTTCGGACAATTGCAGCCATGTTTGCTGTAATAAAGCTACAATAACCTTTCCTAGAAACATATAAAGCTATATATTAATTTTTTTCCTTGTCTATTTCAATGTTCTCATGTTATGCTTTCTTGTTTCTTGCATTCTATAGGCATCTGAGATGCAGAAGAGGAGGGGAAGACAGGAAAATGGAGAACATTACAGCTCAACAGATAGTCTGTAAGCAGTTGCTACAAAAGCATAGGATATCTACAATTTCACACTATGCTGTCAGGTTGGATGAAGTGTTTTGCATTAGAAATCTGGAGAATTTAAACTCTCCATTTAAGATAAGCTACAGTTGTAATTTCACTGTATAAAATTCATCAGAAGCTTACTTCTGGTAAACTTCTGAAAAGCAATTGGCAAAGACAGTATTGGAACAAAGTGCTGCTTTTTTCACTTTTAGCAAATACTGTCTTGACATCTAGTTTCAATAGCTTGATAATAAGGAGCAATTTCTTGTAACGTTTATGATGGTATCTATCAGATTACATTTATTTCTGACGAGAATGTCATGGAAATAGTGTGTGTGTGTATATATGTATATATACACACACACATAGATATATGCTAAAATATTATATATGGATATAGTCTTCAAAAATACCATATACATTTTTAAAATATATGCCATAGCTTGACTTACATTACAACTGATGCTTCAGCCAATTTGCATTACAAGAATGTGAGCAACCTATTCCTACCCCATATTAAGCAAGGACTAGATTGGTAGTTAAGAAACGTCTAAACACAGTAGCATAATCTCTTGTCTTCTTATGGCACTGATTCTTTTTGAATGCTGTGCTTGTGTTAAATGTTTAACTTCATCCCTTATAAACCAAAAAATAAGACTATCATGGGGGACTTTGGATGGTATTTAAAACAGCACACAGTTTGTTCAGGAAGATGATTTTTTTGCAGACCACCAGACACTGATGCCATCTGCAGGTGGTAAGAACATTTTTATTTTTATTTTGTAGTTTTCATGAAATAAAAGTATTTGTTATATTTTATGAGGGTACAGTTTATAAATATAATTCAATTAAATGTAGAAACACAGGGAATATTTAAAAATTTCCTGAAGCTCTTGAGGGGAAAATACTGTTTGAATTCTGATGCTAAAAGGTCAACCTTGATAGGTTCTTCTCTCTTTGTCCTCTAATCTTTTCACCTCCTCTAGGAAAGAAAATCTCTTGGCTTTCTATAAATGTGGATAAAAAATATATCTAGTGGCTCTAAACTGCTACGATTTTCCCCTTCATAGATATGGTATATTATGTCTATGAAATGTTTTTCCTATGAGCAGTCTGAATTTTTAAATTTGTATATAAGCCCATAGACAGTGATGCATCCTTTAGTATAAATTATAATGAATATGGACTTCCTTTGTGATGCAAAATAATCACCATCACAGGCCTTCTAAGAGAAGATGTCAGCAGCTTCAAATCCCAAGAGCTTTGTCCTTTGCTGTAAAGTAAGAACAATGCTATGCCAAAGCTTTGAAGGAAGCTCTGCAAAAAGAAAGGGAAATGCTCAAAAATGTTGCTAAACTGTTGTGCAAATCCACCAGGGAAAACAGACTTCTGCCACAAATAATTTTCAGCAGGTACCACTCACAGATTTTCTTCCATCTCATAGGCTGCTAATCAGTAAAGGGAGAAGACACCTGAACACAAGGTGATTTAGGTCTCATGTTTGACACCATGCATTTTTCATTCAACCAAATAAGTAATGAAATACCCGGAAGCAAACTTTTTGATATCACATTTTGATATATGGAGACAACAGTGATCCCATTGATCCCATTGTTGCTTTCATTTCATTAAGCTTCTTCCAGGGGTGGAGTGGGGGGGTGGGGGGAGAGAGAGCAAATAACCTAGTATTTCAGCTACCAGCAGCAAAACAGAACAGCCAACAGGTTTCCCCTGAAATAGGAGTTCCAGTTGTTCATTAATATTGAAAACTTGCAGAATGAATTACACTGTAACTTCGGCAGTGTTTCTTCCAATGACATCTTGCATTCTATTAATCATAGCATACATAATTTGATACTATCTAACACTTTATCCAAAACAAACTTTGTGGAAGCAAAAAAAAAAACAAACAAAACAAAAAACCCAACAACAAAAAAACACACCCAACAAACACAGTGAAGAGCTAATAAAATACATAAACAAGCTGCAGGTTGTGGGAGCGGGGTTTCATTACCCCTTCCCCCACCCACATGTGTCCATTTGTCTTTCATTCTTCTTCTTTGCCTTGTATCCTTTAATCCTTTAAGGCCTCATATCCCCACCACATAATGAGGTTTTCAAGTTCATCTGTTTTATGATACTTCAAAAGCTCCTTGACATGATTTGGTTTGATTAATGGCTGGCAGTATTCTGAAAGCATGTAGCAAAGGGACTGCCCAAAGGTAATCACAGGAATTGAGAGTCTTTGTGGTCCTATTTCGGTTGAGCTGTCAATACAGAAATCACCAGTGAGTGGAGTTTTTTAATTATAACTTGGGGAATTAATTTTATGTTGTACTGTGATTTTGACATCTTAGTCTAGATAGGACTTTTTACTGCACATGCCTTGTAAATTGGACATAAGTCTCTCAGACTGTAAGGTTTATCTGTGGTTTGATTGGTGTTTTTTTTTTTTAAAATATGGTTTAGTTTTTGCAATAAGAAAGTAAACTGAAAGAATTCTTTAATCATTTAGAAAGATAGTGTCAGGTACACAGATAGTGTCATGGTACATGATATAGTGTCATGGTACATGATACAGGTGAGAGATAGTAGTCAGGGTACACAGGTCTTGTCTGCCTCATTCTTGTCAGGAAACTAGATATTGGAATATAAAAGTATTTTACTCTGTTTCAAAAGGCAGTAATCTTGTTTATTTCATTATGCATTTACATGATTAGAAATCATCCTGGATATTTAGGTGTCATTGAGCTTGTAACAATCAGGCAGGAGTGCCTGAGAATGTTGGTCATGGAATTCCTCTCAACCTTCCTTTTCTTAAAGGCTGAACACATCAAGGTTCTGCAACATCTCCTTGGATGTCCAGTGGTCCAGCCCTGATTTCTTCAGTGGCCTCTGTGGGACTCATACCAGTATGTCAGTGTCTGTGTCATGCAGGGAAACCCGAGTGTGAGCACAGCATTCAGGAGTACCTCATGGGTCCCAGTCTGCTGGGCAAGATCCCCTCCTGAACCTGCTGGCTGCACCCTTGCTTGTGCAGCCCCAGAAGATGAGGCTACCTTGCTGCACAGGGTCACTCCCAACCCAGTCTCCTCAGATCCTGTTTTGCAGAATGGTTCCCAGCCAGCTGGCCCCAGCCTGTTCTGCTTCAAGGCATTGTCCATCCCAGGGCTAAGGCTTTGCATTTGCCTTTGATAATTTTCATGGAGTTCCTGTCTACTTGCTTCTCCAACCTGTCTGGGCCCCTCTGAGTATTAGCCCTGTCCTCCAGTGTATCGATGGCTTATCCAAATTAGGTATCATCCACAGATTTGCCGAGATTGCAGGTCATCCCATCATCTAGGCTGTAATAAAGATAATGAAATAGATAAATAAATACTAGTTAAATAGTACTGATCCCAGACGAGGCCTCTGTCAGACTTTAATCGTAACTGGCCTCCAGCTGGACTGTGCCGCTGTTCATAACCTTTGATCCTGATAGACATGCTAATTTTCCACTCATGTTCCACCCTGTCTACACTATTCATATCTCAGTACTTTTACTCAGAAATTACTGTGTGATACTTTATTGAGTACTGCAAGATGGGACATTTGTTCAGCTTCTCATTTTATAAGAGCAAACAATAATTTAAGCTAAAATTTAAAAAAATAATTGGGATGTAGACTTTTCACAAAACATGTACAAACATATGATCTTCTAAGCACCTTTCTAATCATTCATGTGAAGGGCCTTCAATATTAATGACAAAGAAATTAGTGAAGTTTATGCTTTGTTCTGTACATTTTTTCTTTTTGAATACTGAGGTGATACCTTATTCTTCACATGGGAAGTCATTTCTCTGAATTCATCACCTGTGTGCCTCATGATTGACAGCTATTTCAGAAAGATATTTTCTGAAGGACAGACACCAAAAAGGTAAACTGTATATTGTTAAAATAGCATTACAGTGCTGAGAACTGCCGAGGGTGCCTCCTTCTGTTAACATAACATTCTGTTTGCCTCAGTTTTCTGTCTATAAGGTTGAGATAACAATTTCCTTGATCACAGGGTAGTAAGAATGTAGATTTGAATAATTAGGAAGACAATCTGTAGATATTAATACAAGGAAATCAAAATTCCTTTTACAAAACAAGTTTTCTCTTAAAAATTGTGATTATCTTTGGATTACCCAGCAGAACTACTGCTGCTCACAGTTTGCATTAATCTCTATCATAACTCTATAAACTTCTGGCTTAGGAGTTGGGTGACGGTATTCTGAAAAATATGTAAACAATCCTATTCATTAAAACACACCTGAGAGGGCAGCAACCTAACTGTTGCCTGACCCCTGCAGTAATGCCTTCTTTCCTTGAAAATAACCTATCGAGTATAAGAGAGACACGAAACAAGAAAACTTTATGGCAAATTAAACTTCAAAGTGATTGTTTTCTACATGATGGAATTCTTTGATAATCTCCTATGGAATTCGAAAATAAATCTAATTCACTAAGTTAGTTCTGAATGACAGAACCAAAATGCTTTTATTTTTTGCACTGCAAGTGCACGGCATTAAGACAGTCAAACACTAAACCAATGTTCCTGGAAGATGTGAAAATAATGACATGTTCTGCCTGAGCTACTAAGTTGAGAAACATTCTGTCTCAGGCTTCCGTAGAGAATGTCAATTTCCAGTTTCCATGTTTTCAGTGCACAACCTGCTTGAGAAGGCAGTGGTGTGAAAACAAAAGCATTCTCTAACAACAAGGGATCCTGAAAATTTAGCAGATGCCAAACTCCCCTGTAGATAAGCTTAGTAAAAAAAAAATAATTAAAAAAAAAATCTGGTATAAACGCACCATTCATTCCCTCAGAAGTCATAGGGAAGAACTAAAATAAGAAACATCTTAATGAGCCTATATCTTGCTAATTGTACCTTTTGCATGTATGTTGAACCATTTACGTAGCCATTTGCATAAAGTGAGGCAGAGTTTAATGCTTAATATGATCCATACTCTTCCACCATTTAGATTAGGTCTCTCTTTCAATGAAAGAGTGTTGAATCCATTCTGTTCAAGTCTGGGGTTTTTTCGTTTTTTCTTTTTATAAAGGACCAGATTTTAATGCCTCCAAAAAGGCATTGTATCTAATTTGTGGAATGACCTGGAAGTTATGTTTAAGAGAGGTTAAGGTTAAGGTTAAGATAAAGTTAGGAAAGGTGAGTTGTTTCAGTTCCAGGGAAAGAGTTCTTACAAGTTCTTCCCTATTATAAATCGAGGTGGTCAGTTAGCAAAGCACACCCTCCCTTCTGTTTTCAGTGAAGTAAAAATCTTATGTCTAGCCAATAAGAACATGTTACGTTGCATATGGTGGCAGCAAGTAGTTTTCTAGCTTCAGTTTTAGCATTGCTCAATAATAAATAATAAATGGTATTACATACTGTCTGTCTACTTTGCTTTGAAGTCTGTTTCTCCTCAAAGTAACTATTTTTAATTGTTTTTTCTTTTATTAAAGAATGAACAAAAGATATGGTAAATCAAGTAACATTTCTTTTGGATATAAGTTGTCAGCTGTTTAACTTGCTAGTCATCTATACCTAATCCCTGTTACTGACCCTTCACTGGATATTGTCACGCTCATAGCATGGCTGCATAAATTAAATGCACGTTACTGTGCTTTGTCTTTGAAGTAGACAGCAGAAGCTGACTTTGCATGGAACAAAACAGGATGCTTAATCTGTTTTCAGGGTAGGTTTTGAAGACGCTAGGTAGTACTGGTGAGATGGCTACTGCAGTTTATGCCAGAATGATTGCATGTTCTAATTTTCCTTCTGTTTTAAAATTTTAGTTTTGAGTAAACTTTCACTCTTCAATACGTTGAATGTTTTTCTTCTATAATAAATGTTACTTCTGAGTGGTAATTAATCTGAGAAACAATCTTGTAGTACAAACAGTTATTTTGCTGAGGTGTTTAAATAACTGTGACATGTAGAAAGGAAGTACCTGGGTCAGAGAAAAAATTCCTAATCTGTGTTTTGAATGTGAGGAGCAGCTATTTCATCAGGTGACATGTAAAGTGAGCACAGTCAACCCCATGTCTGGCAAACCAGCAACTTGTTCCAGCAGGTAGTGTTCCTCCTGGCTCTTGAGAGTTGCTCTGTTCTGATACCTGAAAAATAAGGGTTTCATTCTTTCAATTGTCTTCATATATTCAGCCTAATTTACATGGGAGCAAATGTCTAGATAATTGTGGCTATAAAATCACAACTATATTATCTTGGTAATTACAGTCTGTGTATTTCTCTCCCTGTATGTTTGCAAAGTTTGAAAAATGTGACTATTAAAGCTTTTAAAATGTAATTGCTTTCAGAAATCTCTATCAGTTTCCTTCTCCCTCATCTTAATTTCCACCATCCCTAACCTATTATTTGTCTTTAATTAACACTGACGTCAAAACTGAAAATGCTCTGAGCAACGTATGTGTACAGAAAAGAAAGGAAAGAGAGATGAAGAGAGGATCTTTAAATAGTGAAAAACTTTCTTGGCCAGCAGTATACAGGCTGCATAACATACCATTATAACAACCCACATAATCTATGGTGGCTTAAAGATAGTAGATTTAGAGCTTTAGACCTCATGGAGAAATTGAACAGAATACCTATTGTAGAATATATTGGTTTTTAATAGCTATTCCAATCAATGTATCCATTTTAACTTTTTGCTTAGGTAGGCTTAAAGCTATCTTTTTTAAATCTTACATCACAAAGTTATTTCTGTAAATTGATTAAATGTATTGAAGGCATTCATAAGTAAGTAATTATTTTTTCCTTTTAATTTTTTAATGTCTCAAAGCAAGCAGTAATTTTCTGCATGAAACAGTTACTAATAAAAACACAGAAATGCAAATTAATATAGGCTCATATAGGGTAATGAAGAAGCTTTACCTTTTGTTACTGTTATTTATCTTATGCTGTTTCTCAGTTTGAGTGCATTCACTGTCTTTTCTCAGTTTGAGAATGGTAGGTGTGCAGTCACTGGTTTTAGCCATTTTACACTTTCTATCTTGGTCTGAACTTAAAGATTCTCTTCCTATGTATATGGATGACCCAATCTAAATGAGCTTTTTGGCTTTGCTCAGAATTTTCTTTGATTTGGTTGTCCATTATGAACTCTTGTTGGTCGCATAGCACCTTCCTCTGCACTATTCCACTTGGCATGGGATTTGCCTTCTGAGCTTGCCCTCCACCTGCCTGGAGCTGCTGTTACTGTGTTCAAACTGAAAGCTTTCCTACTGCCCTTGTTTGTGCATTACTTCAGAATCATGTTATTTTTTCTTTCATGAAGTTTGTCACAGCACACAACACAATCATGCACTCGTTTGGAAGTCCTAATTAGTTCTATCATTTCTCAGAGACTGGGAGCTACTGCACTTACTGCTCAGCAACAGTAGTAACATACATATGTTATATTAGAAATATTTTCTTAGATTTATAGCCATGAAGTGTAATATATTTACTTCATGGGATGGCTTATTTCTGTTTATCAGCAAGTGCAATCATTAAGTCCATTGGCCATAAGTCACCAGTTTATTCACGTGTATTCACTAAACAAATTGAATAATAATTGCAGGTATTGTGAAATTCACTGTTTTATTTAGGAGGTCTCTTATTTCCCTAGTGTATCTTTTTGGCATATTTGTTTAAAATGGTTTACTATGCACTATTGAAGGAGCAGGAAGTAGTTAAAAAACCCTACAATAGAAAATTTCATTCCATACACATTCATTTAGGGAGTTTCACAGTAATTTTGTGATTTGACATAAAGGAAATAAAGCTTGGTTCAGAGCTTTTAACAATGCCTCACCTATTGGTACATAAAAACTTTTGTTTCCTGTGCATTTTCCATGTCATTGCAGACATAATAACATTAACAGCTATTTTTCCTGTTGTTTTAATCACAATCAAAATACTTTCTACTGGTTATTAAAACAAGACAAACAAAACCCCCTTCATGTCTATGTCATTGGAAGAATAAAATGCGTGGGGAAAAAGAATCCAAACCAAACAAAAAAACAACGCAAAAAAACCCAGACCAAAACAAGACTATCTTTCTTTTGATTAGGGATTTTGTAAGTGAAAGGCATGGACATTTATGAGACAGTGTAACATTAAATTCAAAAGACTGAGCAGAACCATACTTTTGAGTAGTCTTGTGAGCATTACTGGTTACAAATACATTAGAGTTCTGGAACTGATACTTCTGCTAGTTCTATAAAAATTCTGAAAGTATCTCACCTGGATTATGGAGAAACCTTGAGACAACATGCATAGCTGGTATATGGCACCTAAAATGAGGGTTATGCTGAAAATCAGGGTGCTGATCTTGGTCTGTTAAAATTAACATCAGTATTCATGTTCACTTGATTGAGAGGAATAGACTGTACTGTCATCTAAACAATAAATAGCCAAGTTCAAACAGTGACATAAATTTGTTTTAAAAAAATAAATCTGGATGGTTGATAACATCTGAGCAGGGTATTACAACAACAGCAGCTGTTTCCAGAGCAGAAAAAAAAGATTAAACCTTCTCAGCTACTTTTGCCTGGGCTAGTGGACTGATCTCAATCAGGATATCTGACAAGTCTTAATGATAAACAAATAGTCTTATTTCATACGTTGATTTAACAGTATTAGTGTACACTTGAGGGAGGGCTGTGGCATTTAATGTTCTTTTATATTACTGTTTACTGCCTGATTTGTCCATTAATGTAACTGAGTTGCACCTTTTGCAAGCAATAGCATACAGTGCAACTGATTACTGACAAAGCTAATAAATTAAAAAGAAATGTACACCTGTGGGTAATTAAATTAGACTTGAGGAAAGTTGTAGAGATTAATGCATGCAATCAAGCTATGTGCCTTAATCACTTCCACTGTCAGCTGTAATTTATGGCAGAACTTCTTTACAACAATTCACTTTAGGTAAACTTTAAAAGCATGTATATGCAGAATAATACTGTATTTTGGGTTGGCACCTAGTGCATTTTGGTGTATAACAGTTCTACAACAACAACAGCAAAACAGCTTAGAACAACCTGTTTTACTACTGCCAAGTAATACTGAAATTCTGTGGTTAAGCACTAATCACCTGAATGTACACAATCAAATTTGACAGGGGTCCTGAACTAATATGACATCTAGGGAGATGGAACCAGAGATGTCTGCTAGAAGAAAACTTGTTAGAAGCCAGTCACTCAATTCATAACCTTTCTGTGCAGTACTATTTATTTACTGCCTTTTCTTTTAGCAGTTTTTTTTTTCAACCTAACTTTAAAAGTAACATATACATGCTTGCTGTATAGGTTATTTTGCCAGAAAAAAAATAATAAACTGAGGGGTGACAGGAAAGGAATTTTCAGCCTTCTAGTGTTTAAACACCTTCATTTAAAAAAGATTTTAATCTAGAATCCATTTTAGACATCAAGAATTAATGTAATTCATTTGCTGAAGTATGCATATAGGTTTCCAATACTTTTACAAACATCTTTGTGCAGATGTATACCTGTCACTTCTTTGCTACAATGGCTTTTAAAAGACAGAAAAATAATTACCACAATTTTTGAATAGACACATTAGTAAGAATGAAGTAAATATTAAACTGTGTAATTTTGACCCGAAAGACTGGAAAGAAAAAGCTGTACTTCACAGTTCTGTAAAAAAAAATATTCATCACATCAAACAGACTCGTGCAGAATAGAAATTGTATACCAACACATTTTAAAATTAAGGCCCAGACACACAAAGGTTTTGAGGCAACTAAGATCCACATAGTGGCTGAGACATTTATTTCACAAAATGTGACAAAGACATTTAGATTAAAGAAGCAGATTTAGGTCGCAAATTCTATTTTCATGTGGGTGTTTACTGCAGGGGATGCTTAAACTCGGGATAGAAACAGGATTTTGACCACACATTTGTCCCTCCTTAAAGTTTAAAAAGCTTTAATTGAATGCACTGATTTTCTTGATAGGCATGTTTTTTTTCTGTTTACTACACAGTAAATCTATGAGATCTAAGGATCTAAGAGATCTGTGAACTCTTCTCCCTTGTCTTAATAATTCAGATTTTGATCTATTGCATCTTTGCTGTAACTGTAGGTACAACCACCTCACTGAATCTGAACCTAGGTTTGTACTAAACTTTAACTAAGAACTTAATGTTTCATGTTACAGAATTTTTGCTTAAGACATTGCAGTGGTTTGACCTTGGCTGGATGCCAGGTACCCACCAAACTGTTCTATCACTACCCATCTTCAGCTGGACAGGTGTCGAAGAATATGACAAAAGGCTTGTGGGTTGAGATAAGGCCAGAGTGATCATTCAACAATTACCATCACAGGCAAAACAGACTCAGCTTGGGGACATTAATTTAATTTATTGCCAACTCAGTCAGAGAAGGGTAATGAGAAATTAAAAAAATCTTAAAGCACCCTCTCCCCACCCCTGTCTTCATCCCCAGGTCAACTTCACCCCTGATTTTCTCAGCCTCCTCCCCCAAAGCAGCACGGGCAGATGGGGAAAGGGGATTCCAGTCAGTTCATCACATATTGTCTTTGCTGCTCCTTCCTCCTCACACCATTGTAAAGTCTCATCATGGGAGACAGTCCTCCATGAAATTCTTCACTAGTTCTTCCCACAGGCTGTAGTTCTTCATGAACTGCTCCAGTGTCGGTTCCTTCCATAAGGTGCAATCCTTCAGGAATGTACTATTGCAGCATAGGTCTCCCACAGGGTCACAAGTCCTGCCAGAAAACCTGTTCCAGTGTGGGCTTCTCTCCACAAGGTTGCTGTTACTGCCAAGAATCTGCTTCAGTGTGAGCTTGCCAAGAGGTCACAGCTTGCTTTATTTTTGAAGGCACATCTGCCTGCTCCAGTGTGGGGTCATCGTCAGGGCTGCAGATGTACATTTCCTCCACCATGGACCTCCACAGGCTGCAGGGGAACAACCTGCTTCACCATGGTCTTCACTATGGGCTGCAGAGGAATCTCCGCTCCAGTGCCTGGAGCACCTCCTACCCCTCCTTCTTCAATGACTTTGGTGTCTGCAAAGTTGTTGCTCTCACATATTCACACTCATCTCTTCCAGCTGCTGTTGTGCAGCAACTTTTTCCCTTCTTAAATTTGTTATCACAGGGTGTTACCACCATCACTGATTATCTCAGCTTGAGCCAGCTGTAGGTCCATCTTAGAGCCAGCTAGTACTAGCTTAATCAGACATTGGGGAAGTTTCAGACATCTTCTCACAAAAGCCACCCCTGCAGCCCCCCAGTTATCAAAACCTGGCCACACAAACCCAACACAGACATCAATGACGTCTGAAAGGGCAGCTGATGTGCATTAAAAGGCTTAGAAATGCATGTTTCTTCCTTAGCTTAAATATTACTTCTATGAGCAGGGGTACAGACTTAAACCAAGGCCCAAATAGATACTTTCTGGAAAGGCTTCAGTGTAACTTGAGCTCATTTCTAAGTAATATTAAGCCATTGATGGAGAGTATAAACTAATTTGACAATTTATGTTACTGAGGATATGCCTTCCAGAAATCTGAACAAGGCCTACTTAGTTTTAATGGAACAGATGCAATTCAGTGCAGCTAGTTGAGGGGAAAGCTGAGACTGAAAGGTTCAATTGCTGAAGTAACATTAATTGTAAACCATCACTTACTTGCATCCATTTCAACTCAGCCAGCATAATTCTGCCCTTTGAAAATTCAGACATTTTGACAACTTCACCCTTTGTTTTTTTAATCTTTTTTTGGATGACACATATGATTTTCGTAATGTCTTCTTATCATCATTTCCTATTTAAAGACATGTTGTGATTTTTTAATTGTCTTAAAAACATTGGAAAGATATTTGATGCTACAAAAAGTATTTTAACATGGTCATGAGGTATGAGGTATACACAAAATTAGTGTGTAGTTTGAAATAAGGTGTTCAAATATTCTGGAACATCAGGATTCCAGTTAATAAGGCATTATTTCACATTGTTGCTGTTAGGATTCATCTGGAGGCTGT
Organism: Falco rusticolus; assembly: GCF_015220075.1. Lineage (NCBI taxonomy): Eukaryota > Metazoa > Chordata > Aves > Falconiformes > Falconidae > Falco > Falco rusticolus. The sequence continues at coordinate 51,688,361 of NC_051210.1, forward strand.
GAAATAAAACGAGATCAGTTTCCCCAGTACAAGCCTCTGCTTTTGAATGCCAAGTTTTTTTAATCACAAAAACAAAGGAAACCTTCCTCTCTTTGTGTACTTGTCTTAGAATTTTCATGCCCATCCACAAGATAACCCCCAGAAGGGGTCTGGGGTTGCATTGTTCTCTTAATGAATTTTGTGTATTAAAAAAACCCATCTGATTAATCACAGTATTACAAAATATATTTGGCAAACCCCACTTTGACATAAATATGCAGTTGTGCGCTTTGTGCTGAGTGTGGCTGCTCTTATCACTACTGGGACCATCTAGTATCTCAGAGCTGTCATAGCACAGAAGTTACTTGAGATAAATCACTTAACAGCAGCTGCAGGCCCTTCCAAAGTAACAGATTAGATACAGTATACAGGGGGTAATGCAGACTGAAACAGACTGACTGAATATTCTGGAATCTAAATCAGTAGCATACTCCTCCCCAGTTAAAGCTCAGACCTGGCAAAGTGTCATAGAACCTAGTGAAGATCATTCTTCAGTAAGGTCAATGCAGTCTGGAATAAGAATATAGTGAGCCAGCATAACAAATACATTGTTGTCATGGGCATTTTTTGCTGCTGTTTTCCTTTTCTGACAGGTTAATTTTTTATTCTGCTTTTGCTGTTACACCAATATGGCTGACAATCCTTTCCTGTGCATGGCATTGCTCTCTAGGAGGCAGTAATTGCCAAAGGACAATCCAAAACTGAATTGTGAATAACCCTTTGATAGCTGGAGTTCAGAATAAAGCTAATATGATGCAGTTCATAATGTTTTCATCACTTGTTTGAGATGAGTGAAAGAAAACTAACTACTGAAATTAGATCTAAAAACATTAAAGCAAGCTTCTGCTAATGGTTTAACAAGAAAGAGCAGATCATAATACATACAGTTTTGTTTAGAAATAGACAGTACTGCGTAACAGAACACCTGCATCTCTCCCTTCTTGTCAACAAAATTAAGAGAATTTGTCAGTACACCTTGATTGTAAGTCCTGTGCCTCTGTTATAAGCTATAGAATGTGTTCAGAGAAGAAAACAACACATAACTTCTCATTTACTGCCAGACGTGGTTAGAAGAATATGGGGAATTTTATCATCAGGCTTTTCTTTTCATTTGACATGTACATGACTTTTATCCTTTTTCCTCGAGCAATAATCTCAAGTTTGCTTAAAATCACTCAGCTCCTCATAAATCCCAGTGTTCTGAGGGTTTTTAAAGTCAAATAACCTTGTCAAAAGTACATGTATTCAATGACCACATACAAAAATGTGTCTTATGAAACTAATGTTCTATACCCAAAATGGCTACCAGATTACAAATAACTGTGGCAAGAAGTATAGTAAAAAAAAAAAAAAACAAAAAAACAAACCAAAAAATCCCCCCCACACACACCCCGCCCCAACACCACCACCCCTCCGAATTTTCCATCTCAAAATGGAGAAAAAGCAAAGGGATGTGGGGAAAATGATGCTTTAAACTATAGCAGGAGGTAACTAGAATTAGGGGGAAAACATGGTGTCTGTTGTAGGGGGAAACTTTAAAGTGAAGTAGAAAACCAAAGAGGGGGGGTTAGCATGATAATACTACTAGGCATAATGATGTTTCTTTTATCATATAAAAGCATACAAGAACTTGTGCTATGAAATTATACTCCTTTTTGAATGTCAAAATGCTTGTCCTAAAACATGTAATCCAGAGATTTGTATAAATATTAAGATATAAATTTATTTCATTGAAATATATAGCTAAGTTACTAATTGTCAATAAATTCTCTGAGGTAGAGGGAAAATACCTAATTATTCTGCCTTGGTCATTTGTCAACACCAAATGCCATCAAACATTTTTGACTTCAGAAAACCTTGTCTTTATTTGGCACTGAAAGAAAAAACATAATCAGTTTGAAATATTTTTATATAACCCACTTTCAAAAGGAAGGTTGGTGTTTATTGTATTTATTAAACTTTTCTTAACATCTTAACTTTTCTTCTCTCTTGACGGAGAAGGATGAACTCTTTAATTTTTAGTTTGTATTCACATTGTCATGGTTTTATTTTTCCCTTTGAATCCTGGCTTCATAAAAGACAAATCCAGAAGTTTTGCATGTAAAAATTTTAAAAATGTAGTTATGGTCATTTCTGGGTCTTGCTAAATGTTCAGGTAATTTGAGATTACCTCCATCTCAGGAGTCGTTAAATTGTGAAATTTCAAATTAACACAAAGGTAGTCCATTGACTTTCTAGATCTTAATGGTTATGCAGTGAGATGAAAAAAGTTCAGCAGGCTGGCTGGATCAAGCAAGGAGAATCATATACTGTATGAGAATGGCAGTTAGCAGTGGGAAAAAGTACAACAAAGATATCTCTGGTAAATTTTAAAACCAAAGGGACCTGCTACAACAAAGAAGCTAGTAAAAATATGCATATTGAGTGGAGAGAATAACTGTATCATCGTGGTATACAGAAGAGGCATTTAAAAAAAAAGGTCACCTCAAGCTGAGCTGGGACATAACGCACAATTACAAAGAGAAACCATCTGTATTAGGGCAAGTTCAGCTGCTTCACAAAATTCACTAGCAAACCCCAATGATTTTTTGCCTGCATTGAGGAACTGAGAGAGAAAAAGTGTTCAGTTACATTGGCATTGTCTAGATGTCTATTTTTCTTACACCCCATAAGAAAGATTTTTGTTTGTAGTTCTGTATGATGTCTGTCAGAAATGTCCATTTCATGCCATGGGATAAAAAAACGTCTTTGACATGGCTGCTTAATCGGTTGAAGACCCTTAGAAGCTAGACCTTAGTAGAACACACTGAAAACCTTTTGGGACACAGGTTCTTGTGCTAGGCAAATAGGTGCCTTGTCAGTGTCAGTTCATGGTCTAGAGTTAAGAGCAATACCAATACAAATTCACAGGATTTCAAGATTAACATGATGGGCTCCAAAGCCAAAAGTGAGCAAATATTTAGATATATTCCCTGCTATAGATGGCAGATGAGTGGGTGGGGGATGTGGAAGCGAACCTTGTCACTTTTATATGTGTCTCTGGGGGCAGGAAGGAGACATCAGTCTACTGATAGTCCCGAAAATAATTAAGTCATTCCCATGTATTAATTCACAGAGTTACCTTGTTATGTTTCCTGTGTAGCCTTTCCTGTTATTTTCTGTGAGTAGATGGCTTTTGCCCATTTTCCTTTTCCTTACTTTCTTTTCCTACCAAAAGATAATGCTCTCTAATTTTCACATTCACTTCTGCTCCCAGCTCTCATTACAATCCTGGCCGTGCTTTACATCTGGCAAGCTTAACATGTAACTATCTGTCCTCATAACCAAAGTGCACTGGAATACTCAATAAACCAAGAGAGTTATCTGACCCATATTACCTGACAGACCATGTGCATGTCATTTCTATAAAGCACCTTGCATGCCTCTGCCAGCCAAGAGCTTTCACATATTCCATCCATTTTGAAATAAGCATCCCTTGTGTAGCAGCATGTGCACCTTTATACATATTTTACCATCTACTCTTGTTTTAACTGAACCTAGACGATGTTCTTTTGACACTTGCAGACTTTTAAGATATCTTTCACTGTCAGAGTCCCAGAGCTTTCAGATGCATAGACATTGTGATGCTCTAAAACACACACAAAAGACAGCTCTGTGTGTGGAGTAAATGGGTTATGAATTTCAGAGAATTTTCTCTGAGTACTTCAGCACTACTGGAACTCCTGGATGCTGTTCATTCTACTAAAAACAATGACCATCCCTGCAGCAGTATGAGGGTTTTATAAAATTTAAATTAGGTTCTAATTCAATTTAAACTGACATTTCACTGCTGAACTGCTTCTTTTGCACGGAGCAGGAACAGGCCACAAGCAATTATCCTTTCTAGAGTAAATGACATGGGCTACCAAAACCAAGCAAGCCGCACAGGAAAGACACTTTCAACAGTGAATTTCTGTTTCTAGTCACCTTTGTTAATATACTTTCTGTGCCTTTCCTTTAAACCAAAATAAACAAAACAAAACAAAAAATTAACGTTGAAAGTTTTTAATTCTAACTCACCTTCCTCTGCCCAGAGACTTAATCACTTTTGAATGTTGCAGCATGTCAAACCATGCCAGACTTTAATTTGACATGTACCACTCCTAAAATGGTGGGCCACAAACTGAGAGTCCTCTGAATCTTCATGCCTCTCATTCACATAGACAGTGGGTAGAGAGGGGCAAGGGTATTCGGGGAGTGTCACTGCAGTTCTTTTGACATAAGTGCTGAACAACAAAGGCATTTTTAAAAGATATTTTCATATTCACCATTGAAAAAGATACCTTCATTCTAAAGTATGGCAAGGATGTAATTAAAATGTATTAGGAGTTACAGTTCTTAAACAAATATTCTGTTATTTCCTTCAAAATGTTAGAGCAAGGAAGCAAGAAGCTTGAAAAACTATTTACTTCTTACATTATTTTTTTTTCCTTTTTATCATATTCTTTACAAGAAACAAAGCTTCAACATGTTTGCTGCAGACATTTCTTAGCTAAATCACTGCTAAACTAAAAAAGCTGGTTTAAACCACAAATTAAATGAAAATAAACCACTAATAGATGTAACTAACAGAGGAATTTGTAATGACTAATTCTGTGGCAGAGGCTTGAAAGTGTATTCTCTCTCATATTGGATGCCTAGCACGCCCTTGAAAACTCATTTGAAACTCATCCAAAGAAAAAAAGCCCAGCAACCACACAGAAGGCTGTCTTCATTTCCTTTGTCTTATTTTTCTATTTTTCCTTTTCAGTTCCAAGTTCTAGGGGTGTCTTCTGTGTTTGAGGAAACATTTAGCATTATTAGTTAGTTAGGTATAATGCATGTCATATTGATGAAATCATTGCTACTGGACAGGGGATGTTCCTTACCATGATTATATGTGCTTTGAAATTTAATATTGAGTTATGATGGTTACTTGTGATATTTTCTAACCAAGATGGAAAGATGACAATTGGAGAGGTAGAAAATAGGTGTCATTGTATATATTATGCTGCTTTGCCTATTCAAGTTCAGAAAATATTTGGCAAAGCGTATATACCTGTTAGAAGGTGGGGTGTACCTCTAAGCTATTCATGTGTGCAAGGACTTCTCCCTCTTCCGCTTTTTTTCTGTTCTGTTGCTGGTAAGGATTTAGTACAAGTATACATGTATCATGATACTTTTTATTTGTCCTTCTGCATGCATAGCAAAAGGGTGGTCTGCTGCCTTTTTAACAATGTCTTTTCTCAAGTACTAAAGAAACTATATCTTTTCATACACGCTAGTTATTTGATTTGTATTTTATTTGATAAAAGCTAACCATGTTATCAAGAATAGTTCTTCAGGCCTTGAAACCTCAGAGCGTTGGAATCTTCATGTAATAGCACCAGCAATTCCACCACATTAAAGTCTGTCTTAAATCTCTCCTTTCTCATCATCCTATTACCCACCTCTGAAACATAAAATTACATACTTACAAGTTTTGGACTTCTGATATGGGCACTGTCCATTCAGATAATCAAATACAACTGTCTAACCTACCTTCACTGGGAAGTTTTCACTAGAGTGAATATGAGAATACAGTAAACTTCCATGTGGTTTTGGAGAAAATGCTAGAAATGTTCTATCATATTCTGTCACAATGTTTCTGGATGGGCACTACAGAAGTCTTGAAGCAGAACTGGGTGCCTCTAGCCTTGCTCATGGCTAATTCCCCTTAAAATGTTTCTGCTGAAAGCTCATACTCCCTGTTTTGACTGGATTGGGTTGAAGTCAGAATAGAGTAGAATAGAGTAGAATAGAATAGAGTAGAATAGAATAGAGTAGAATAGAATAGAAGAGAAGAGAAGAGAAGAGAAGAGAAGAGAAGAGAAGAGAAGAGAAGAGAAGAGAAGAGAAGAGAAGAGAAGAGAAGAGAAGAGAAGAGAAGAGAAGAGAAGAGAAGAGAAGAGAAGAGAAGAGAAGAGAAGAGAAGAGAAGAGAAGAGAAGAGAAGAGAAGAGAAGAGAAGAGAAGAGAATAGGATAGAACAGAACAGACTAGACTAGGTTAGACTAGACTAGACTAGACTAGACTAGACTAGAATAGATTAGACTAGACTAGACTAGACTAGACTAGACTAGACTAGACTAGAATAGAACAGAATAGCTCCAGACCTACAACAATCATCTAGTCCAACTGCCTGATCACTTCAAGGCTGATCAAAGTATGTTATTAAGGGCATTGTCCAAATGCCTCTTAAACACTGGAGGGCTTGGGGTATTGACCATTTCTCTAGGAAGTCTGTTCCACCCTCTTGGTAAAGAAATGCTTCTTAATGTCAAGTCAGATCCTTCCTTTAAACCATTCCATTGCATGCTGTCACTGGATACCAGGAAGGAGAAGAGACCAACACCTCCCTCTCCACTTCCCTGCCTCAGGAAGCTGTAGAGAGCCATGAGGTCACCCCTCAGGCTCCTTTTCTCCAAACTAGACAAACACAAAGTCCTTAGCTGGTTCTCAGAGGACATGCCTTCCAGCCCTTCCACAAGCTTTCTTGCCTCTCTGAACACATTCAAGCACCTTAACGTTCTTCTTAAATTTTGGCACCCAGAACTGCACAGAGTATTCAAGATGAGGCTGTGCAGCACTAAATGTAGTGGGGTAATCACCTCTTCTGACTAGCTGGTCACGCTGTGTTTGGTGTCCCCCAGGTGCCGTTTGCCCCTCAGCTGCCAGGGCACGCGGTCAACTCACAATGAGCCTGCTGCCGCCCAGCACCCCCAGGCCCCTCTCCCCAGGGCTGCTCGCCAGCCACTCCTCTCCCAGTTTAAACCTGTGCCCAGGTTACTCCACCCTAGGTGCAGAGTTTGGTATTTGGACTTGTTAAATTTCATCCCATTAATCATTGCTCAGTGCCCCAGTCTACCTAGATCCCTCTGCAAGGCTTCTTGTTCCTCAGGAGAGGCAACAGCACCTCTCAGTTTGGCATCATCAACAAACTTGCTAATGGAGCATTCAGCTCCTACATTCAGATCACTGATATAAGTTTTGAACAGAACTGTCCCTAGAGCTGAGCCCTGAGGAACACTGATGGTGATGGGTTGCTGGGCAGAGATAGCCTCCCTCATTCACTAAAACCCTTGAGCCCTGACAATTACATTGTCCTTCAAATGCCTTTCAGTAGAACTCAGTATATCTTTCAGGCAGTTTGTGTCAGCCACTTACATGTGACTGTTCTAATCTTTTTGGTTAGACCTTTTTAGTCTAGACATGGTTAGACACAACCTATGTGCTAGGAAAGGTTAAACTAAATTGCAAATTTGCCGTAGGAGTCAGATGTCTTGAAGGAGCAAAATAAAAGCTCCAGATGCTTAGACGATTTATGCCACTAGATTTAGGACAGGCTTTGGGCCAAAAGCTTCAATAATGATTATATTTAACTGTATTTTTAATTCTTCCTTGTTGCCACTTTTGTTCTTTCCTAAAGGTCCTCAATACATTCTCTGTAGGAAAAAAATTTAAGCACTATTTATAATACCTTGGTTGTCGTTTGGGTTTTTTTTTTTTACATATTGAAATATTTATGCTCATTTTTTTTTTAGTTACCAAATGTATTTAATCACTGCAATTTTCAAATGTTCACAGACAGGATACCACAAATCTTATTATTTAATAAGATGATTCATTTGTATTAATATAAATTTTCAGTTCAAACCATAATGTTGTTCATGATGTTTAATTCTAAAGATGGTAATGGGTTAAAATTCCAAAGAAATGCTTTCTTTTTTCAGGGCGTCAAATAAACAGAAATAACTGGCTGCTCATCATGACATCCCAACAGGGCTCTTTATAAATTTTTAATACCTTTAGAGAAGAATGAAACTAGAAAAGACTAACTTGAGATGACATGTTACAGTCATCTCAGTGATCATATAGTATCAAATAATCATAAATTTAATTACAAATATAAGCAAGTTGCTAAACCTATGATTAGGATATTATCCTAAGTGCCTTGAAAATTAAGACTTTTAAGATGTTAGAAATCTGTTGCAGTGATTAAAGTTTTCTACGAAGAGAAACATTTGCTTACTTCAGTACTCTGTATATCTGACTTTCATAAGTCCTTGAGTTTCATGGTAGAGAGTATGTCTTCTGAAAGTGAGTCTGATACTTTGATTTATGAAAAAGTTGTAGAAATAAAACAAAACAAGAGGAAAAATGGGACACTTGAAGGAATGATACACAGCAGTGTAAATGTAGGGGGACAAGCCAAATATCTTGAAATATACACCACGCTCTGACATAAACAGTCTTCCTACTTTTCTTACAGATGAAAAAATACAGTGCAAAGTGACCTTCACATGCTCAGCTTATCAGCAGCATTATTAACGTAACTTAGGTTGAGTGAGACTGACTTTGCAGAAGTAACATTGTTCTGTGTGTTGGATTTGAAGTAGCATTCTGTGGATGTTCATATTGCATGTTGGGCTTTACTGTGAAGAAACTGAGGAAATTACTCTGTAGAATTAGAAAGCGGAGTTTTGTACAAAGAGATTCAAGTCAAGCAAGAATAAAGTTTGTGTGACACCTCAGTGATGAATAAGCCTTGCTCCAGCTGTAAGCCTTGGAGTGAATTTCAACCTCAGCAAACAAATGATGAATGGGCAATGTCATCTAATTGCTTTTGTGTTTGAATGATCAAAACAGTAAGGTACAGTTCAGGAATGAACTGCACAAACATTGCTGTCAGGAATACAGTTTTAGAAAAGTGAATATTCACTAAGGGTGCTAGGGAGAAAGTTGATCAGTAAATGCACAGAAGTGATTCACCCTGCCTCTCCTTCTCTCCACCCCTAAAAAACACTACAGGTCTCCTCTCAGCCCCCACCCACCCCCAAATAAAGGTTCCAAGATGAATCAATCAATCATTGAAGACTAAAATAAAAAGCTTTGTAGAAACACTGGAGGCTTTGTACACCTTATGTGTAAAGTCAGCTCAATATATGGACTGCAAAAGTATGAATCACCTAATTTTTCACTAAAATGAAAGAATAATAGAAAAACTGTCCTCATTGCACCAAATACTTGCAATTAATACTTATCTTGCACATTGGAAAACACTAAAGTTTTAAAATTTTGTTCGTTCATTAAAGCAACATTTGGTTTTTTTAATGATATAAAAGGGACAGAACTGAAATTTGACACCTTAGTCAGGCACTCCTGAACCCCAAACTCTTCAAGGATAAAGAAGATGATACATTTATTCCTGAGCTGAAATTATGTTCTATCAGCTTTGAGTCACTAACAGAAATGTGAGTCTTTCTATGAAGAAAAAGCTTGAATTCTGACAGTAATGTTGGAGAATGCTCATCTACATTGAGTCACATTTAGGAGCAATTTTTTTTGCTGACATGTTTTATGTGTGTCTGTGAGTAAACATGTTTATAATATGTCCCTTTTTCTTCAACTGGTACAGAATCACCAGAAAGTTGCGGCAAGGAGAGATGCAGTATTGACCAGCCTAAACAAAACATATCAAGAGGAGCAAGGTTATGAAGTAGGCAGTGGGAACTGTTGTTACGCAACAAAAGGTAGTTTATGTCATGCATTTTGTCAGATGATAATCCTGGTGAAATTCATGATTGACATCCAAACACTCAGTAGTAAGTGCTGCAGACTATTTACTTTGGGGTAATGGGGCGAATCATGAGTATATTCAACCCACTGTCACTGTGGAAAACATCAGAAACATTGTCCAGGTTTTTGCCACAAACTAGAATGTTTTGTAGAAGCAAGAACACATCTGAAAGAGCCCTGTTGGATAAAGGATCATTCTTAACTTATTTGGACTGGAAGACTGGCTTATATTAAAAGCAAGCCACCTACTGCTTTACCCAGGGGAGATCTGAACAAATTAATATTAAAGGGACTGTGGTATTTTGAAATCATTAGAATAATTGCATTTAAAATATTTTTTTGATGAGGCAAATACATATTTTTTCAACTTTAGGATGAAACTATTTTTTCCATTGTTCTGGTTTTACTAACACATGTACTTTACTCTTGAGATTTATACATTGTAACAATTCAGTATGTACTGAACATCACAGTGGAACAGTGCAAACAACAGAAACGCTACAATTAGAATAATAGCTTGCTTTGGGAAGTGTAAGAACTTGAAATCTGTGGAGTAAACATGAATTGATGGAATCAAAAGTAGTCTGATGTAGCTTAATGGAATTAGCTATCAAAATCTGATTGCTGGAGTGATCAGCAACCAAAAACTGACCATAAAAGCATTTTGTCACCTGTATGTAAAAAAAACATTCCAAATGCTGAGACTTGCAAAAAGGAAAAGAAATTAAGACAAATGGAAATAATATTAGAAATAAATTATGGCTCAAACACCCTCCATATTATTCTAGGAATACTAACTAAAACATTGGAGTGGATATGAGATTTGTCCTTGGGTACTGTATTTGTATTTTTTGCTCCTGCTTTGTGTTTAATATTATTTCTTTTCAATATTACCTGTTCCATATCAGAAACATATCCTGCAAGTTACTGAATATTCTGACATCTAAATGTGGGCTTGGTACACTGAAAAGAAAAGAAGAAAAAAGGATTATCAGCAGCATAAACAAAACAAACAAGTGAATAAATATGTTAAAGCTAAGAACATCAAACAAGAATTCAAGCAGAGCCACCAAACAGATTCCCAAGAGGAATGGAGGTTAAAAAAAAAAAAAAAACCAAAAAAAACCCCAACACGTTAGTTTTTGTGAAGTAAGCAAGATTGGGCAGGGAAAATATAAGAACATTGAAGAACTGATTATCCCATGTTACTTATTTGGTTGATTATCCCGTGTTACTTATTTGGTTTGGATTATAAGATATCTGTCTGGCTCAATGATATTGCAGTTTTGAAATCCTGCCTATCCTGAAACTTAGCTTACAATGAGACTGGAGATAGATTGTGACAACTTGCATCTAAGTGTTGCAGCTAAAATAATGGTTGATCAGAGAAAATGTGTTGTTCTATGTTTGAAAAAAAAAAAAATGTTAAGAAGCAACTAAAACAGGAGATGCAGGTTTGGGGACATATTTTTTTGAGTATCAGATTTATTGGAAAAAATATATTAAAAATAGACCTTAGACTATCATATAGTACATTGGAAGATAGATTTTTTTGGAAAACACTGATTCAAGCCACTCTGTCCATTCCCTGCAGTAGCCACTGTTCAGTATTCACTAACAAGTGTTAAATGTCACCTTAGGTGGGAAATGCCAGCTAATTTATAGTGTATACAAAGTAAACCATATATTTAATATAAAAGTAAAAGTGTAGTGGTATTTCAGAACTCTTTTTTTTCCAGAAACTACTTATATTTAAAGTTTGTAATGTGAAGACATCTCAGGTTGAGCATTGTTGTGGATAAGTATTGTTTAAATTTGGTCACAAATTATGTAAGAACCTGAGTATGAAGTACAGCTTTCACCTTATGATACTTGTTTGTTTCCAGATGTTGAAATAATTTTCAGCTGACTCTGAAAGTACTAGTGTGGTGGGTTAATCTTGGCTGGTTGCCACCCAAGTGCCCACCAAGCCACTCTCTCACTCTCTTTCCTCAGTATGGCAGGGGAAGAAAATAAGATTAAAAGCTCACAGGTCAAGATATGGATAGGGACATCATTTGGCAATTACCATTGCAGAAAAACCAGAACTTGGGGAAGATTCATATAATTTATTGCCACTTAATAACAAAGTAGGATAGCAGAAATGAAAACAAAACTAAATGCGCTTTCCCGTCACCCCCACCTTCTTCCCAGGCTCAAATTCATCCCTTCACTCACAACTCTTCTGTGTTTTTCTCCCATCCCAACTTGGTGGAGTAGGGGATGGAGTCATTTCACTGTACTTCATCTCTGCCACTGCTTCCTCCCAGATTTCCCTCTTCCAATGTGGGGTCCTTCTCATGGCCTGCATTCATTCAAGAACTGCTCCAGCTTGGGTCCTTTTCTGAGGGATACAGCCCTTCAGGAACAAACTGCTACAACATGGCCTCAGTTCCTTTTAGAAAACTTGTTTCTGTTTGAGGTCCTCTCCACAGTCCTGGTCCTGCGTGGGTTTTTCATGGACTGCTGCTTCCTTCAGGGCACTTCCATCTGCTGTGATGTAAGGGCTGCTACTCCTAGAACAACTAGACAATCATGCCAATTTCCAGTTTGATCTTCCATTCAGCCCACTTGATCCTCAGTTGGGGGTTTATACTAATATTGTTGAGATATTCAAATGAATCAAGGCAGACTTTGAGAATTCATTCCTTCCCGAGTTACACAAGTTATTGAATAATAATATATTCACTGGGACAAAAAATAGGACAGTAGACATAGGTATTATAACCCACCAGTCATAAGGAATATGATTCATCACCTGCTGTGCAAACCTTTTGTATCTAAGGGAATTCCTTCCCAGCAAGTTTTGAGATTTTGTGTCCTAACAAAGGTATCAAGGTGTTTCCAAGCCAGGAGTTCAGGAGCACACTGGAAGTCTGGGATAGCCAGACTTGAAGCCTTTGTTATTTACAGAGTCGAATGGAGGTAATCTTGGTTTTGGCTTTGTTTGCTTTGGTGGTAGAGGTGGTGGTAGGTGTATAAATTTTAGAATATATATGCATCTCAAAAATGGCAGCAGTAGTACAAAGAGAAAGGAAGCTTCTCTAAAACACCCAGGACAGAACCTTTTAGAAAAGGTCCTTCATAAACAGGCCTGGAGGAGGCATTCCAGAAAGCAACAGGGACATGACTGGAGTGAAAGTGTTTGCAGCTTTCCAATGTGACTGCAAGAACACCTTCTCAGGCAGCAATAATAAAAGTACTTGAAAAAAGGAAGGAGTGGAAGCTCTTTTATGCATATGCCTTTCTTTTTTTTTTTTTTTCTGACTCAGATAGTAATAGCAGTTATCAGTGGAGTGCCCACATATGGTTATTGCTAATTTCTCAGAAACCATTCACAGTTTGTTGTCAAACAATCCTATGTTTTCTAGTAGATCTGACAGTTTCTCTGGGGGAGTTCTGGAGAGTCCACTTAAGAAGAAAAAGGGTGTCATATCTGAGTAAACAGGGACTCATCTGACTCAGAAGTTGATTTGTTTCAGCAACATGTCCAAAACTGTGCAGTCTTTCTAATGGATTTTGAACCCGCCAGTAATGTTTATGATAATAATTCATAGGAACTAAACCACTTGCTGCTAATCTATAAGAAGGGATTCCTTTGAGGTGAAGGATTTTTTTTCAATGTTGGGATATTTCTTTAGGCTAGTGAGGAAACGAATCTGTATGAATAACTGCAACAGCTTTGACTTCATTTTTCTAAGCCTCTTTCCCTGTGAACAGTATAATTTACTGTTGAGCAATGCTTTTAACTAAACTAGTGAAAAAAAATACATGGAGTTTGTAATAGCAGCATTTTGCTAATCCATCATAGTGAAGCAGATAATGCAAGTAGTAACCTAAATTCTTACTAAATCAGAAACAAGTGCGTGTGCATATGTGTTGATATAGAGCTGAGAACCCAGAATATTTGTTTCTTCTTTTCTGAAGTTTATGCCTGAAAGAGCCCAAAAGAGTACAAATCCCCTCCAGGTGAAAGGATAAAGGTCCTCTTTTCACATCACATTTGGATTTATCATTTGGAAGGGTTGCTGAGAATGTAGCCATAGTATATGTTTATAACTCACCTTATTAAATCAATCCCTTCCAAGGCAATAAGAAAAAAGCTATTCAATTATTTGTTTATTTATCCTGGGCCTGCTTTAAACAGTGTGATCATTCAAAAAACATAATGCTATTATCTCCTATCTGATTAAATCTCATTGGTGTATCTCTAGAAAGCTTTTCAGCAACATGAGGTAATATATATATTTGTATACATATAATTTATAATTGTATACATACATAGAAAAGTAAACATATGTCCTTATTTTGTTTTTAGAAGAAAGTTTTGACTGATAGGCTGTGAATCATTAAATCAGTCTCCCTGTAATATAAAAATATGACTCATTCCCAGCTATCCCATTTCTTTCTCAAAGAGTCTAGGTGTGTGTTGATTCATTGTTGCATTGTTACCCAGGGAATTTTATTCTACAGATGAGCTCCCAGTTATTGTCATGATCACTTCTAAATCTGTTTGTCAAGACAATCATGCTAGGAATTCATGCTGTAGGCTCATGGGTTAAGCAAGGTTGTCCAATTGTGATCTGATTGCAGTCACAAATGTTAAGCATTATATTCTCAGGCATTGCCTTTTCTAAAATTGTCAAGTTTTTCTTATGACTATTTTTTCACAGATAGTTGTTATATTAAATCTTTTTTTCCTATTTTTGTAGTTGTATTCTTACCTAAACCCCCAAAATTAATATAACAGTATACTTTTTCTTCTCATCCTCATAATTTTAAAATACGATACCATTTTAAGCTTTAATAAGTGTAGAATGGGAAAGTACCAGTCATTTAGAAGGACTTTAATTGAATAACCTTATAACATCTTTTGTTGCTATTAGTGACTACCCATCTGTTTATAATATTTTAAAAGTAGTCAATCAGTATGCCCCTGTTGAGAAACAGGATTACTAATTCAACAATATCACAGTACTCTGTTTTCCTCTTTTGTTTTATACTGAAAAGCTATGGTGCAATTTTAAGTAGAAACTCATGTTTTTAAAAATCAGAATCATATAGAAAATAACCTTTTGACCCAATCTTTCTTAATGATTACTACTTTAAGTATTGTTTTTATAGCACAAGAAAATACAAAGCAAAAGAAAAGCTTTAAAGATCCCTTGTAAGTCCAGACTTTCTACACAGCCGTAACAGTGGGGTTTGTTCAGAAAATCACCAGAAATATATTGTAATTCATGTGAATCTTATTTTCATGCCTAGTTAGCTCTTGCAGCTCTTGCAGGTCAGCCTGTTTTATTATTTCCATTCCTTCAACCTTCGCAGCTGTGTGGGTGACTCAGCTAGTGGTATACTTCCCTCCCAATCAGTAAAGAAGTCAGGTCATAGTCACTGTGCAACTAAAGAGGCCATCTTTCAAAAGAGACATATGAACAAGGTTATGATCTCTCAGTAATTTGTAATATCTCACAGAACATGTTGCAAACCTGGGAACTTTGTTTCTTTTGCTTGAGGCTTAGCTTGCTAGGACAGCAACTGACAGTGAATTTTACTTAACATTTTGTAAAATTTTGCTGTATTAAAATAGCAAAAGTATTTACATTTGCACCATTTCAGATGCATGTGGCCTGATTTCCATGTTACGAGTGACCCATATGTGAACATCTCTTTCTTCCTGTAAAAATTATTCACAATGACATTTCTCTGTTTATCTTCACCATTGCTTTAATGCTGTTTCTCTTTTGACTTTGCATTGAAGCTGTTCTTTTACTTTTTTCAGTAATATTTTAAAAAAATCAGTAAAATAATTAATCCATAAAAAAGTGAGTTAACTATGAAAGATCAGTCAAAATTCAGCATATGTTGTAATTTATAATTTGGCTATCCAATACCTTGTACTCCTACACCACCTACAACAGTTCATATACTAAAGGGCTACAAGAACCTCTAGTAAAGACATTAAATTAAAAGTGAAATCTACCAGTAATGTCTTTAGGTTAACATTTTTCTGTAATCTGAGACACATTGCTTTGGGATTGTATTTTAGTATTACAACATGCTGGTAAAGTAGGGAAGTAAAATAATCTCCATTATATTGACAGAAGTAAAAACTTAGTCACAAAGAGAGCTTGAACTCTAAATAATTTCAGCTAATCTCAGACATAATTCTTCTCTTAAAGTTTTAAACTTCTTATATTTATCCTGAAATTCCATCTGCATATCTTTTGATTGCATGCCAAATCTATCAGGTGGCATTGATTTACAGTACTTCTCATATTGTTTAAAAGAAGCCATATTTTAACTCAGAAGCAGCACCGCACTGATGATGGGTGAAATGGCTTTTTCATTATATATTCCTTAGAGACTAAAAAGCTAAAAAAAGTGTTAAGTTTCCCTAATCATCTTACTGCAAAGGAGGTTTCATATCATTCTTGTACCCATTTTCCATTTCTATGTTTTCCTATCCATGTTTCCATGACATTTTAAAAGTATGTCAATGATACAGCTATTTCAATAGTATTCCTTGCAGTGCCATGTATTAAAAACAACTCTGTCATGTTCAAAGCCTTCCCTCACTTTTATAGAAGAAAGCCACAGTATTACACTTGAAGTTTAGATTCCTTCTAATGTCCTTCTCAGTACCAGACCTTTCACTACTTCTGTTCTTCATTCCCATTATACAATCTGTATGTTGTGATTTCAGACCTTTTCTTTCTTTTTTTTCTTTTTTTTTTTTTTCTTTAAATATTTATTAGCATGACATTGGCTAACTAAAAAGATTAATACATTATTTGGCACAATTGCTAATTCCAGATCATGGGTATGAACGATCTCTTTGTAGAGAATTGGTAAATGATTCTATTATTTCTTCATCTGGATATTTAAATAAAAATCTTTTATTAAAAACTTTCATTTTCCTGTAAATAATGGTTTAATATATATCATAGAATTTGTATGACAAGCAGTCCTTGTTAAACTGTATGTAGTTTTTCTCAGAAGCTATATCCTCATTTGATGTAAGCTACTGTGTAAACATTTTTCACCTTTATTCCTTAAAACACTAAACAAGCATTTAAGTAATGTTTAAAACAAATCCCCATATTTCATATCCATATTAGGGTGTATGGCACTAGAGTGAGGTTTTTTCTTTCCATACATGTGAGAAGCCAAAATATTTTTTATGGATGAGCTGAGATATTCAGGGATGAATGGCAGAATGATGATTTTTTTTTTTTCTAGCTGTATTTTTGACCCTGTTTCATAGTTATTTAAGCACATAGATAACTCAACACTTAAAATTAGAATAGATTTTAACAAAATAATTGAGGAAGTTTGATATTAAGGTGTTAATAAATGTTGTTAATGTTCTGCCCTTAGATATCTATCTTTTCTTTGGATTTACTTGTACCACTTCCCTAGCTAGGCAAGTACCATCTTCCCCATTGTTCTAATGTTAATCCCAAAGGATGCATCATCTGTCACTACATGTTCAATATAAAACTGCTCATTTTGTTTCCTTTCACTCACTGTGGAAGCAGAGCACAAAACAGTCCCTCTGGCATGTTCATCAAAACTGTGATGTCGCTGATTAAAATGCAGAGAAACCAGCATCTTCCTTTCATCTGCAGCCCATCATATCTTTATTGTTTGAATCTCATTAACACTGTGTTTCTGCTCTCTATCTTTGTTATTTTTGTTTGGTGGGGTTTTTTTGTTTTGGTTTGGTTTTGTTTTGGGTTTTTTCCCCTCACTTACAGGAAAATAATTAAATAGACACAATGAAAAATATTGCATTTGGATTTCTCAGGTAACGTTCTGTGATAACATTTGAAGCTTATCTTCCTAGTATTCATGTAGAATTCTATCATAATTTGAAGGTAAAGTACAAAATTTGGTGTAATCTAAAACTGCGTGTCAGTTCTCAGTTCTTAAATATTTTGAAAATATACCTCAGCCCCTTTTGAACTTTTCTTCCCTTTGCTCTTTAGATTTTACTGTTAAGATTTTTTTTTTTTTAAGTTATTCCCAAATCTCTGTGTTGTCCTTGTGATTTACCATCTTTTAAACAGAATATTCCACAGGATGCTTTTTAAAAATATCTAAGTAGCCAGATTTTCTTGCATATTTCTTCATCAGGCTGTTTAGCATGAGGTGCATCCCATTTTGACCAGGTTCCAAGTGCCACATTTTTGCATGTAGTCCTACCATATAATCTTAAAAGTGTTACACTTTTCTTACATTGGAAGTTAACAAATCTATGATCTTCTTCCAAATTACAATCAAATAGAAATATTTTAGTGCTATAGTGTTTTTTAATTACCATCTAAAGATTGAAGTAGATACACACACATTCTACACCTATGTATATGTATAAGTATGCATATGCCTATGTGTGTGTAAACATAATTTTCACAGCACTATAGCCTTTATTTTTTTATTAGTGTCTCACTTTCTTGGCAGAAAAGAGAAGTTCAAATTTTAAGATCAAAACTGACAGAAGTGAATCTACACTTACTCCTCTTTTCTCTTATGAAACCAATCCAAATAATTTTCACAATAGAACTTAAAGAAAAGAAGATGTTAGGCAAAAAACTCTTTAAGACCCTGAATTCACCACTGTAAAAAGGACAACCTGTTTTGAAAATTGTTATGGTTATGAAAATACTTTCTTTATCTGTTTACCTCATCTCATCTCTTGAAAAGTTTGGCATCCAATTACTGCTATGAATGTGAAAAAGCACATATTTTTCCAAATTGTTACATTTATTCACTTAACCCACAACCAACCAAAGAAGTAACTATTGATCATAAGCTGGACCTCATAGAATTTTCTATAGTTTTATAGAACTTGGTTTGCAATAGCCTCTGAAGACCTTGTTATCATCAGAGAACAGGAATTAAGGATCATTAGAGTGGTAAGTGATTTGACTATCTGTCTTTGCAGTCATTTGTGAAGTCATTTTGTTTCTTCATGAAAGACAAAAAACAGCATGAAGTGTACTGTGTTATTTTGGATAATTCATTTGCATGTTTGTGCATGCATAGGGTTTATATTTCTTTGAAACAAAGGGTCTTCACTGTTTAAAAATTCTTGAGCTGTCTGGCAAATGTTGAATCTCGAAACGTCTGGCTACTGAATAAAGGTGTTTCAAGTTCAGCAGACTTTGTATTCTTTCCTTATTCTGGAACATCCCTTCCTGTGCAGCTTGTCAACCATATAAGAAGATGCTGTGTAACATCAGCTAGTACTTGGTGTGAGTAAATAGGAAAGTGATGTAAACAGGAAATAAAGGATTTAAATGCCTTTTAACCGTGACTGCCTTAAGACTTCTGTTTATTATTTTACTTTTTTTGCTTTGACCTGGCTCTAACCAGTTTTTTTAATCCTATTTCTCATCTTTAACAATGAAAATATAGGAATAAATATATAAGCATAAATGAGATAATAGAAATGTGTCTCTTCCTTTTGTGCTCATACTACCAACAAGGGTGACTAGTTGCAGGCTGAAACCTTGGACATTGTTTCAATAGATCAATATTTGAGAACTTTATAACTTTGAGCATGTAAGTATTAGTTTCTTAGAAAGTTTTAATTGGAGCGTTTTACCACACGGGGTAGAACAACAATATATTTAGGGATTTAAACTTCTAATTGTCCTCTTGAAGGTTGTGACTAAACAGGTTGGGTTTTTTTATACAAGTTCTTTATTTTGAATACTTCCCATTCATATGACATTTCCATGTCTAGACACAGGTTCTAGAAAAGCAGTATTCTGCCTTACTTTTTCAGAGATTATAATTAACATTTTCCAGTGAAAGGCTGTTTTTTCTGCTGATAAACAAGAAATTTTTCTTTTCATATTTCTACATGCTAGACTAAAATAAAATGAAACAAAGAGATAAACAACCTGCCCACACCCCCCAATTCCCTTCACTACGTATATATGACCTTTCAGTATCCTTCTAAGGTACTGGAATGCAAAATGAGATGCCACATATAGTAGATTCATGATTGGGAATTTATTCTCCTCCAGCATTTGAGTTACTCTAAAGAACAGAAATACATCATGGTAAATCCTACAGAAACAGAAGGCATAAAATAATGTCTGTTAAGGGGATATTAGTGTTCTAGTAGCTAAATGTCAATTCTCTAACAAGTCTTCCTCTGCTGGATACCTCAGTGGTCTCATCACACTGGGCCCACACTGAATGCACTATATTCCTGGTGCTTGTCTCAGTTAAGGATGATTCTGTTCATGCTTTCTTATATAAGGGAAAGAAGGTACCATTACATCAGAAATTCAACACACTGTTTTTAACCTGCAGGAAGTAGAAAGGACCCATAGCATAGCCCAATGAATATTCCGTTCAATTGTTAAAAATTTCAGTTATGACCACAGTCTTTTCCATAGTATAAGCTCATACACTCTTCACATATTTCCTGGTACTTTAGATATGAAACAAATAACTCCAAAATTGAATCTTTATAAAAACATAAAATAATGCAGATTTACACATCTAAACATAGTATTAAGATACTCACATATCATTACCAGCCTTGATTTTTTTAACTGTTTTATTACAGCCTTCAGAAATAAAACAACCAGCTTTTCAGTATTCAAAGATGTTTCTGGTAATGGTTTCTCCTCTGGAATATATAACCTTTTTCTATCTCCTTTTGTCAATGTCCCTTATTATTAATTTTACTTTAAGCCATATAAATCCTTTTCTCAGTCTAAGAGCCTTTGTTCCTATTTATATCCCTGCTTTTCAATATTCAGAGCATAGTTGTTAAATCTAATGATTTCTTTAGTTTGCTTTGGGGCTTCTTCCACTGGGAATAGATGGCATATGTCAGGGTCCTTGTCAGTCTCTGGCTAACTTGCTACATATTATGGCAATTTTTATGAAATTAGCACAAATTAATAAATTACACATAGATAGAATCTTGAAATTGCCATAGGAAGACAGGAAAGGAGAAAGCAAAAGCTTCTTCATTTACAGCATTTAAGCTGGAATTCTTAAAGTAGTTTATAGAGGAACTTTTATCATCTGTACCATTAATGAAAATATTTATAAGAATAAGTCACTAAAATTTACATTCCTAAGGTTCTCTTTAAAATAAATCTCATCTGCCTAAATCACTTCTGAAATCTGGCATGAATTCTGCTGCCAAAAGTCTGCAGGGAAGGGATGAATGAACTCTAATCTCACAAAATCTAATCTCATACTAAGTGAAACTCTAACTTTGCATGAGAGGGAGGAAGTGGATATATAGTGGTAGCTCTTAAATGCATTTTCCTGACAAGAACAAATACGTTGTGTTCCTGAAATAATTACTTCAGCCTTCCTCTACATACTGAGACTTGCTATCTTACAATGCTTTTAGAGAAGGAAGGGCAGAAGAAAAAAATATACCAAAGGTCACTGAGACCATGCAGAGATTTCATTTGTTTCTTTGAACACATTTAAAGAAAATCCTTGGGAAAACATAATTTACACCTTCCTTCTTGTTATCTTGTATAACTTGTCCCCAGTATCTTGTTCTGGCCTGTAAGTCAGAACAAAAGGTTCTCTCTATTCTGTCTGCAGTACTAAACCTCATTGTAACAATAATGGATCACTCAGCTGTTTCCTCCTCACCATCCATTGCACTAGCCTGTATTTTCTGAGGGGCACTTTCCCACTGTTTTGGCAGGTAACACTCCATGTCTGTACCTGGCTCTCTTTGAGTACCTTTGAATATTTCTCTGAATCTTCATTCTGTCATTTCCTTAGGCAATGTCCTTTTACTCTCATAATTTTCTCCAGGACATTTTTCCTGGGTTTTTTCTCCAATGAACATGTGTAGCTTTATTAGGTATTTTTGATCATAGCCTGTGATGACTATACCTCTGTCACTTCATTTTCCTTAGAGGTTTTTTTTTTTTACAGAAAGCAAATAAATTGTTTAAGAAACTTAACCGAGAGCAAAATACAGTGTTATGGGATTTGTATTATTTTAAGCAGCCTTCCTGCCAGTCAAAGAGTATTCACAATGGCTGCAGTGGTTAAAAAAAATTAAATATAAAGGAGATATATTTTACATGTAACAAACAATCTGTAACTTTTCTTTATTATTCCTACTCATGACACATTATCTATTAATATAGATGTCAGACTTGACATTCATAGCACTATTACGAGGCCTATGTCGCCTGCTATTTTTCGTTAGTGTCAGCAATATCTAGTTAAACATCCATACATAGCAAAAAACCATATTGTTTTTCTACAATAAATCAGCCTTTTTCTGCTTTGTAAGTAAATACTAACATTACAGTAGCTAGGCATACACTCTTTTACTATAGATAATGTATGACTTAATATGGCTTTTACAAAGGTGTAATAGCCATAGGTGAGTTTGTTACATTTTAGTATATGTGGAAAATTTTAAGTAATTTCTTGTGATGCAGTTATGGACTACTACAAATTACAATATCCTCACATATTCTCTTTTTTCAGAAGGAAACTTCTATAAACACAGATTTTACCTTTTGGCCAGTGCTGGTTTGGTTTTTTTCTTTTGCAGCCCAGAGCTGTCAGAGCTGCACTAAAAAAAAAAGTGATGCACTTCAGAGAACTGCACCGGAATTGTGTCCAGTTTAGTATTTCATCTGTAGGTTTGCCAGAAGACTGTGGCACTGATGGGGAAAAGGCAAAGAGGGAGGTGTGACTACATCCATGAATTAGGTGTTGAATGTTAGGAAAAGATGAAGAGACAGTCTTACAGGCTTGTGCACGTAAGGCAGAAAACAGACTGTCAAAATGCCTCCCTCCCTTGCCAAAGGGGACATGGGATAGAATTATGTTTAGTGTTCTTGCTTACAGTACAGCCTTATTATAATTACTTGTTGCCTTATGCGCCTAGAAGAACAAAACTGTGCTACCCTGTATATGAAGTGTACTGTTCTTGACAGGCAGAAATTTGAGACGTTATCAAGTATTCTTTCTTCTGCTCTTTCTTAGAAAGAAGGTCTTGATTGCAAGAGTCTAGGAGGAGTAGACTTCCCCTGAAGAGAGACTTGTCTTTCAGAATTGGTTCCTTGCTTCCCTGAAATGTTTTCAGCTATTGTTTTTCTTCCCTCAAGGCTGCTTTTGAATTGTCTTTGTATTAATATCAACATAAACAAATGGGAGGAAAGCATGGAAGATGGTTTTTCCACCACATACGCATATATTGATACAACCATGAAAAGAGGTGTTAGGGAAAGTATGACAAGAATCATGATGCATATGCACACACACCTCCCTGTGATAGAAAAGGACTATAAATGCAGTACTATTTCATTCAAGGAAAATGTAAATGCCCTTCAAACTAAAGAAAAGAGCACTATCTGGAGAACAGTATTTGTATAACCATGGTATTAATATGTTTATTGCTTTAAATTAAAAGAAAATTACTAGAAAATCCAAGTACTAATGCTATATTACATCAATTTTTGCCATTCGTTTTTACATAATTTCTCCACTGGAAATCTAAAATGCACCAAGATTTCAAATAAGTTTATGCTAACAAAGAGTTGCCTATGATTTCAGCATTATGCTTGTGCAATTCACTATCTCACATGTTACAAAAGAAGTCAAACTGAAGCAGTTACCAGTTATAGAGGATTTAAAAGAATCTTAGAATCCTAGAATCATTTAGGTTGGAAAAGACCTTTGAGATCAAGTCCAGCTGTTAACTCAAGAACACCAAGTCTATCAATAAACAATGTCATTAAGCACCACATTTCTGTGTTTTTTAAGCACTTCCAGGGATGGTGATCCCACCACCTCCTTGGGCAGCCTGTTCCAATGCTTGCCCACCCTTTCAGTGAAGAAAGTTTTCCCAATATCCATCCTAAACTTCCTCTGGAATAATCTGAAGCCATTCCCTCTTGTCCAGTTGCTAGTCATCTGGGAGAAAAGACCGACCTCCACCTGCCTACAGCCTCCTGTCAGGTAGTTGTAGAGTGATAAAATCCCCCCTGAGTCTCCTCTCCAGACTAAACCACCCCAGTTCCCTCAGCTGCTCCTCATAGGACTTGTGCTCCAGACCCTTCACCAGCATCGTTGCCCTTCTCTGGACACGCTCCAGCACCTCTTGCAGTGAGGGGCCCAAACCTGAACACTGTGCTCAAGGTGCAGCCTCACCAGTGCCGAGTACAGGGGCACAATCCCTTCCCTTGTCCTGCTGGCCACACTGTTTCTGATACAAGCCAGGATGCTGTTGGCCTTTGTGGCCACCTGGGCACACAGCTGGCTCATGTTTAGCTGGCCATCAACAAATGTTGCCAAGTCCTTTCCCACCAGGCCCTTTCCAGCCGCTCTGCCCCAGCCTGTAGCGCCGTGTGGGGCTGGTGTGACCCAGCTGCAGGACCCGGCACTGAGCCCTGCTGAACCTCACAGGAATGGCCTCGGCCCATCGGTCCAGCCTGCCCAGATCCCTCTGCACAGCCTGCCTGCCCTAAGGACAGCAACACTCCCCCCAGCTTGGAGTCACCTGCAAAATTACTGAAGGTGCACTTGATCCCCTCGTCCAGATCGTAGGTAAACATAATAAACAGGACTGGCCCCAGTGCTGAGCCCTGGGGAACACCACTTGGGACCAGTCACCAGGTGGATGTAACTCATTTCAGCACCACGCTTTGGGCTCAGCCATCCAGCCAGCTTTTTACCCAATGTAGAGTATACCCATCCAAGCCACGAGTAGCCAGTTTCCCCAGGAAGATGCTGTGGGAGATGGTGCCAAAAGCTTTACTAAGGTCCAGGTAGACAACATCCATAGCCTTTCCCTCATCTACTACACAGGTCATCTTGTTGAAAGAGATCATTTTCATGAGGCAAGACCTGCCTTTCAGAAACCCATGTTGGCTGGGCGTGATTCCCCCATTGTCCTGAAAATGATGTGTGACAGCACTCAGTTTGATCTGCTCCATAACCTTCCTCAGAACTGAGGAAGGAGCTGCAGTTCCCCAGATCCTCCTTCCTGCCCTTCTTGTAGATGGGCATCACACTGGCTAATCCCCAGTCTTCCAGGACCTCTCCAGTGTGTCAGGACTGTTGATAAATGGTGGAGAGTGGCTCCATAAGCTCCTCTGCCAGCTTCCTCAGTACCCTTGGGTGGATCCTATAATTGTTACTTCTTGTAAGGACATTATTAATTGGTATCTTATCGTGGCAATTACAATACAGATTAGAAATCAAGGTAATCTAATAGTAGTGACAGAAAAACAATGATAAAATATTAATATGAACTGATATTAGCTCATATAGTCTATCACGCTTCATATGTGTATTTATGAGGAACATGTATTTGTTAACAATGCCTATTTAAAAATGGCTATTTAGTGCCTTATCAATGATAAACAGAAAGCCTAAGTTATTTTCATAACACGATGGGAAAAGCAATGTCAAAATTTCAAAAAATAATTGTCTAGTAGAATGACAACTAATTTTGGAAATGGGGAGCAGATAGGCATCTGTACTGTGAAAATATCAGTTACTACAAAAGCAGAGTAAGCAGGACTACATGTTAAAAAGACAATTCAAAATAAAGTGGTGCATTTGGGGGACAGGAGATGCACATGACAGGCATAATTCACTCACTTTTGCTTTAGGACCACTCAGTATTGTTTGTGTAAGTAGGTAATCATCAAACAGAAGCACTGCATCGTATCTGGCCTAGTCTAATGGAAACTTTTAGTTTATTATGTGTTATCCCAGGAGGTCACAACGGGGAGGGGGGGAAATATGTAAAACTGTGTAATATGGTGTAAAATTTGAATTAATCAGATATACAGTGATACAGAGTGTAAGAGAGAAGTATGCACGTTTTCCTTTCATTTTGAGGAGATAGACAGCTTAAGATCACTGTACCATGGGTAGTGTAAATCAATAGTAACATCTAGCACAAGCTATAACAGCATAGCATTGACTTACTACATTATAAATTAAAATTTGCGGAAGAAAGTCAGAGCTATAGTACATATTCGTGACACCATTTCCAATCAGCTTTCCTGAATATGTAACATGTTATTTTAATTGGATCAGGCGCTGGTTCAGCAATGAGCCAACCCACAGCTTGAGTTTACATTGTACTACTCTATACAAAAGATATCTCCAAAATAATTAAGCATGAAGGGAATTCGTGCATTGCCACCAGTGAAGAATGTGCATGTGTGGTTGTCTGTGCATGTATACTCAGAACAAATAGAGACAAAGCATAGACTGACTGTGTTGTACTGTAGAGATTCCTGTTTCTGCTGCACAGTGAAGATAATTTCTTGTTCTTGCAATGCAGCTATTTGGTTAATACAGTGTTTTTAACACCTATGTAAATAATTAAATCTATTGAAAAAATAAATATTTTGTCCAAAAGTCATACATAAAATGAAAGTTGGATGCATCGGCAAAGGAAAATGTTTTTTTTTCATTAAAGCTAAAATACTCTGTTTTAATGATAACTGTAATACCTCTTTCTTTTGCAATGTGAATGGCAGAAGGTTTTGGTTTTCATTGATTATTATTTGCCTCTAAGAAAAGGATGATTATGTTAGAAATGAGAACTAACTTAGCATTTCTGCTAGGACACCACTGAGATGCAGTAGGAATGAGATCGCTTGCTTGGTAAACAGTAATTGTGCTTGGGGAAAAAAATGTCTTCCATAAATACAATATTGCCCATAAATAACCTTCAGAAGCAATAATCTTTAAGGTTAGCAGATAAAAGTTTAACTTACTTAATATTAATTTTTTCTGGTGAAGTTATGTGAAGTTGGTCACAAGGAAGCTAGTGGACATGTCAACCCTCCAGGGAGACACCAGGAACATTTTTTTCATTCACTGTGATTTGTTTGTAGAAGCCCCGTTGAAACAGAATTGTGGGATTAATGTATTTCAGCACATGAATGCCAATGTTACATCTCCAACAGAAAACATAACAAAATTTTGAAATTAATTATAATGTTTCAAGTACCATGCAAAATCCTTTGGACAATGATCTAGCGAACAATATTTTTAAATATAAAATATGATTCTTTGAAATAGTAGATATATTAGTTCAGTGAGACAATGAGGCAGGAAGACAGCAAATGCTTCCTGTGTGTACTGTACTTGGTATTTATCTTTTGTCTCTTATTTTCACTAAGGCCAAAAATGGAAGTTTTAATGGTTCTTAGCTCTATTACCAGATTTTCCTCTTATGGGGAAAGAAGGACTTTGCATGAAGAAGTAAAGAAAGAATAAACTAGGCCTCTAAAAGAATGGTTCAGACCCCACTGTTTCAAAAATTTCCTCTGCATTTTTCCTGTGTATTTATATCAGGCAGAGGGTTTATTTCAGAACTTTTGTACAGGAAATCTTATACATATTACAAAGGGTTTACACACCAAGTACAACATGTGTTGAGTTGTCTTTAAGAGTGGTGTGGGCTCTGTTGTGCCTGCTGGGTAGTTAAACAACTTTCAAAATTATGTATTATTATGTGAGAATTCGATCAGAAAAAAACACACAACAAATTTATCATACAGACAAGATCTAGATTCATGCTATTGTTTTTCTTTGCACAGGATTTGTAAAATTACCAATCATTATATTGTTTTTTTCACTCAATGCTATCCAAAGCTTCAGAAATAATTTCAGCTCTAAGAAGTTTAGCCTGGTATATATCATTACTAGTTCAAAATGCTAGAGAATATGCATCACACTTTCTTTTTCTGCTTTCTTTCAGGGAGTAGAAGCTTTAATTTAGCTTTTATATTTCACCATAAAAATGAGCAAATGACACCTAAAATGTAGAAAAATAAAAGGGAAAGACACAACCTTTTGGCAACCTGGCTTTATGAACTACTAAATATTACAATTGAAAACATGGTGAAGATGAGATTAAAATCAGAGAACATATTTCTGTGTTTCAGGAGAATGCTAAGTAGTATGTTACAGCATCTATGCAGTGCTTCCATATCAGTTCCTTAAGTCAGACTTCAATTGCAAAGCAGCATAGCTGTCATAAGTCTGTATTCATAGTAAATAGACCAGATGGGTGCAAATAGAAAATATATAAAATAAAATAAAAAGAATAAAACAAAAGGATGGAGGGGAAAACAAAAAGGCTTTGACTCTCATACCTTGCTTTAATAACACTATCAAGCTCTGTTTTGAAGTGGATTGGTTGTCCAAGCAGGTGTCCTAAAGGTGCCATCAGGCATCTGAATGTCAGCCAGTGTTTGAAAGCATGCCAGTCTGATAGCCATTAATTGACAAACTGAGAGTCCATCATTGTGTCCAAGAAAATTAGACATTATTCCGAGCACCTCACAACAGGAACAGCAGAGGGAGCTGTCAATCTTCGCAGGAGCAAAGACATACAGTAACCAGAATAAGAGATGGGCATGTGTTATCCAGTAGTTGGTCAAAGCTAGAACATTACACAGGGCTTGGTGAGATGTGTGTAGGCTATCCATATATACAGATAAATATGGAGTTCCATGTTTTCATGTCTTGACCAGGGCTGGCAATCCAATCCACATAGTTTAAAACCAGGCTAAATTGATCTATACAAACTGTAGTCATTGCCCATTGAAGTCTAGTTGCTTTTTGAACTTTAATATAGTGTAATTTGTTACATTGTAACATGGTTTTGGCTATTGATAATTCCCTAGAACTTCCCTTTGCCTGTTCGGTGCTGGCTTTCAAAGCTATGTATACCCTACCAATATTTGAAATTCCCTGTGATTGTTTATTGGTGCTCCAAGAGGCAAGATAGCAAGGGCAGCTGAAAAAATACAACATGTCAGCAAAAAATTGCATCAGAAGTAGAAGAAAAGCCCAGCTTCTTCCAGTCATGAACTTAATATGAAGAAGTGAGCAGTGAATGACTTCTTCAAATTCCTTTTTCAGCATTTAAACAGCTGTATTCCTTCCACTTTTTCTCCTCCAACAACCTAACACAGGAAGGCTCTTTAAGTGAGACTACTGTGCCATTGTGTGGTGCTTCAGTCAGGGCGTTTTTAAGCACTGCAAAAAGATCATTAAATAGTAAAAGACAGATTTATTCTGCGTCAGCTGAACACTACTTCAGATGTGGTACAAATCACCTCTGTCTTCACTTGACTGCTAATTTGCCCAAGGCAAATCTTTCTTAAATCAAGCTCAGTGGTAAAATACATGATAGCAAAACTAGATAGGTGTTAAATCAAGTAAAGTCCTCTCAGGAATAAAAGATTCTGCATGAATAGGAAAATAAACTGTATTTTAAATTACTGTTAAGAGTTATTAGGGTAAAATATTAAAATGATGCTTGTAACACTTTTCTAATGTACAGACAAAGTTTTCAGAAATAATCAGAAGTTTAAGCTATCATAGCTGGTAGACAAAATGTTAGCCTAGTAATCAAAAAATAAGGATTAAAAAGACCATGAACACTTGCAAAACCTAAGCAGATATTATTACTCTTATCTTCTCTGTATCACCATCTCTAATCTTCACTGTATTCAATACTTGCACATTTTACACTTAGAAATGTTTTATTTAAAGGTAAGGAAGGATATGCTGCTATTATGGGCAGATGTGTATGGTTCATCTAATCTCTTATACTGTTAACCTGTCAATATAAAAAATAAAGAAAAAAAAAAAAGTGGTTTCCTCCCTCATCTTTTCTTCTGTCAATATCAGTGATTCAATCTGAATATTTTGTTTTGTTGTGTAGTTCACCTCAACCTGGATACACATTCAAAACAAGGGATGAACAATTAGAAAACTACTTATGCACTCCAGGAAGCAGTTATAGGAAAGGTATGAGATTTAATTTCTGTATTTCAGGTTTCTTTAAGAATTTTACTCGAGAACAGTGAGTTCACATTTATAATCTATTATTTAGCATCAATTACAAAAACAAAAAACAAACAAAACAAACAAAAACTCACGTAACATAATCAACCCTCTCCATTTTTCAATCTCATCTACCTGGAGACAAACACAGGCACAACTACTTGAATTATACTTGCCCAGGGTGGTTTGTTTATATTGCATAATCATTTCTTGCTTAAAATTATTGTAAAATTGTTTGTTCTGAGAAATAAAACTAAAAAAAAAAATATTTTTTAAGTGCATGAGGCACTAGGTTTCATAAGAACACTGAAACAAGTGGGGCTCTTTACCCATATGGCTTCTTTGCAATTTAGCTCACATCTATTTTCTGAGGTTCTCAACATCAACACTCATCATCTCCTTAGGCTGTTTAAGAATGAAAAAATGTAACACGGATTTTGAGTGAGTTGCTTGCTAAAATAAGGGGGCAGGTGAAAATCTATGTATTGATTCACAGAAATGCAGGTTTTGATCAGAGCTCTTTAGAATTCCATGTTGGTAGTCAGCAGCTGTAGGCTTTCAGACCTTTTTCAGTCACTATGCCCCCAGCTGCTTCTCTGTGTGTCTCTCTCTCTTTTTTTTTTTTTTTTCAAGAGTAATTTTACAGAAATCTTCATACATCATAGCAATCTCTGCAGCAGGCAGCACAAATAAAAAAAAAAAAAAAACAAAACCATGAAGATAATCTGGGAAACATTTTCTTGAGAACGTTGGGAACTAGGAGGACTGATAACTGTTCTTTTGGGAGCCTTCACACTGATCTCATACATTTGCCTGGGCACCCATATAGGAAAATAGTTGGGACAGCTGTATTTATGACACCACACAATTTTTCTTTCACGGGTAATGGTGGTGGTTGTTGTTTGAAGGCCCAGAAATAGTGGTTGTGTGGGATAGAACAAAGACATACAGAAGCTCTTCGTTCCAGAACCCCCGAGATTTCCTGGGGAAAGCAGTGTCTTCTGATACTTTGTTGCCTTTCCAGTTAGAGGTGGTTTATTTAGTGTAATCCTCAGTGAGAGATCCTTAATAGTGAAACTGTACAATTAGGGATTGAAGGATATTCTTGGCACTTGTCAGACAGCTCTGTATTGCTGATCATCTTGAAGAATCTGAAAGTTCTGGGAGCAGGATTAAAGCACTCCTTTCTCTACTGGGAAACCCTCCCCTGAACATTTCTGGAGAGAAAAAAAAAACAAAATCATGACATTTTCTCTTCTTTCACTTTCACCACTGGAAAACTGTATTGTAGGAGAGAAAGACATAACATTTAGATCCTAGTCAGAGAAGTGTGTGAGTGTCTGTTTGAAACTTAAATTAATCTCATTTTTGGCACACCATGAAAGGTGTTGGATAGAAGACATTTCCTAGACAGAGTTCTAAGCAATTTGAACTTTCTATTTATTATGTGATTCTTATAAAAAATGTTCCTTTTAATAAGACTTTCATAAGCAAAATCTACATAGTCATACAGACAATTTTCAAGCTGTGATATTACAATTTTCAGAAATATCCTTGTTTAAAATGTTGCTGGTTTCAAAAGTAAATAAACTCTATTTCATCCCCAGTACTTTTTCTGGAACCATTGAAATGACTTACTGTATCAGTGACAGCATTAGAACTTTGCTGTTGTTTTTATTGTCAAGTGTTCTTTTACCAGCGTTATACTTGTGAAATAGCTGTAATTTGTTCACTAGAAGCAATCTAGCCCACAAAGTCTGATGGCAAATATATTTTCCTTCAAGATACCTTTTGCACCATCTCATCTTTTTAAGCTGATCCCTTCTCTTTCACAATCAAGGAAATTCAATGAGGACAAAGGAAAGCAAGAGTGAACAATGGATAAAGACACAATTTTCATGTACTAGTCTATATTCTATATTTAGAGATCTGTTTTCTGTTGTCCTTTCTGCTGCATTCTGTAGTGATGTACACAGTTTTTGGCTCAAAAGTCCTTGGTGAGGTTTGAAGGTATGAGACCCTTTAGCAAGGGTCTCAAAATTCTGTTAACCTTTTATTTTTATTTACAATATTTTCTTTATAGGTCTGCTATAAGCATGAACTCAATGAAAGGACTGAGCTTGGTCTGGCAATCGGAAAAGCTACAGAAGTCAATTATCTTCATACTGAAAGGAATTCTATGCAGCTGCTTCAATATGAAATTTATTTTACAAATGCATACACTTTATGGGAAGACCCTCAAAAAAAAGGAAGGTTCATTGCCTTTATAGTTTATGCTGCTTTCATT